>NW_024081721.1:307208-597869 GCF_003009895.1 Hyaena hyaena | reverse complement strand
AGGGGGGATGGGGTGGAGGAGGACACTTGTGGGGATGAGCACTGAGTGTTATGTGGAAACTAATTTGACAATAATCTATTTGTAAAAAAATAAATAAATAAAATGATCTAATAGTCACTATTTTGCATGGCAACTAAACATGGTGCAAAGAGTAAAGGCCTAAGCAAAGGAAAAACTGGGTTCACATTTAAGATAGGGACCATCTAGGCACTGGATTTCAAGTTAGTTATTTGACCTTGTCCAAGTTCTAATTTACTTGTCTAAAAACAGAATAGTATTTCCTGCCTAAAATTCAAATATACAAAATCTTCTCAAACTAGAACCTGCAGTATATCAAGAGCTAACATTCTTAATTAACAGTATACAAGTTTAATGGAATGTTAATGGAAAAATTACTGGAATAAGGATTTTTGCTTTCACATAAACAAATATAGAAGGAGAAATTTATGATCAATATGAATTCAGATGTTTCTCTATGGGACATCCTGCACTTCACAGCTGTTGCATGAGTTTAGCATCAATCACATTCTTCGTCTTTGTTCTTTATTATTTTTCTGAGTTTGCTGTGGGGTTTTTTGAATAAAGCTGAATTCTCACATTTAGCTTGTGTGAGATGAATGTGGAGATAGAGATCATTTTCCAATTGAGTATTTTAAAAGCAGAGAAAACATCAAAAGCTTAACAAACAAATTAGTCTGGACCAAAGACAATGACTTTCTATAAAGAGAAATAATGACTTGCAAGATAATTTAGGACATATCACTATCTGGTTAATGTATTACAGAATTAATTCAATTAAAGACAGATTAATGTGCTTCACTATAGCTTTGATTTCACATCTATATAAAAAGTGAAAGATCTAGTCATCCAGATGTTTTCAAATATTTGTTGTCAGGTAGGGAAAACACCTGGATGAGTAGGATTTCATTCTGGTTATTGTTGTTATTGCTTTGACTTTTCCTCAAATATTTCAGCATACTACAGAGATAATCTAGATATCAATCAAAGTAGCCACAGTACATGAAAATCATTGTTGTCTTTACTGGATATTAAAAATCTTTCACCTATTGATTTATACAACTGAAGATATAGAAGGGATACTTAGTCTAGATAAATAGACTGATAAAAGCATCATAAATATTGCTAAAATCTTATGAAATTTCATTACATAAAACATTGTAAGTTGGGGGTGGGAGGGTTTACCAGAAGCTCAGAAGAGAGGAAATGGCTGCTTCTGATCTATATGTTTTATGATCAAATATAGTCATGCTTATCATTTGTTATAAGATTATTTCTATCCTTAAACTTGAATTTCGATGACCTACATGGATGACCATTTATATTATTAATATTATTAGAAATAGTGTTTTTGTATATTTCTTCAACAGTCCAGATGGATTGATACAAGCTGTTTCTTTCTCTCCAGAAGTCTTTCCTACAGTTTTTACCCTTGCTAAATTCGATTTTATGATACAGAATATTAAAGAGGTGGGTTTGCTTTTGGCTTTTTGTATGTTTTCTTTTTTTAATTTTAAAGACAGAACTATCATTTGTGTTTCTACATCTACTGCTCTTCCAATCGTTTAAAATCAGAATGAAAGAGACTATAATAAAATACCGTAGAATTTCTTCTGATGTTTATTAATGCAACTAGTGTTTAGTGACTCCATACACTAGCTGATAGAAAAAAATATGTTTTATCCCAATAGACATTGTTAAGGTTATATTGGAAAAGTGAGACCAGATCTTGCTCAGGAAGTATTCCTATAGTTTTAAGGATATGGGATTCTTTTTTTCTTCAAAAATTAAAATTCAATTTATGAAAAATGAATTTGGGTAAGGTAACCAAGTTATAAGTTACATCTTTAAAATTACTCATCTTAAATGCAGACTCAGTGAGTAGGCCACCTCCAATGACTGTCCATCTCTTGGGATGGGACTGCAGTGATAGTCAAAAAACAATTGGTCAACCTTGAAACAGTTACATTTTGGGTAGCATCTGGTCATAGAATATAGGGGATTCATTAACCATTCTTGTAGCTGTTTATTTTGTATATTTGAAAAATAATAAATGCTACCTTAAATTTAAATTAACCAAGATATTGGGAAAGGAAATGAGAAACTCAGAATTCAAGGCATATTTTACTCTAATAGACCAATCACATAGGAATCAGCCATGGAGCAGTCACTGGACCCACTTTTATGTTCCTGAAATCTATAGTAAAATATAGGTTCAGAGAAAGTTCAGTTAAGACCCTGACCCTTTTAAGAGTAGTCATATTGGTCTACGTTTTTGAGTTTCCTATCCTTAATTAGCAGAGCTGTCCAAAGTGTTTTGATATAAATCTCTAGAGAAAAATAGAATATAAACTCTTTCTCCTATTGTTAATGCTTGTTCTATAGATGATGAAGTGTGAAATGATTGATCATGTACTATAATGATGGATAAGGACAATCCCTGGAAAGGTCAAACCTATTAAATAAATCTTAGAATATATTCAAAAACATCATATCTGCCTCACCAGAGCATGGTAACTCTTTTCAATGACAGGTGGCCTTCACATCAGAGGAGTAACAGCAATGGCAAACAATAGACATTCATACTTCACTAAAAGCGTAGTGGAGAAGAAGTGAGGATTGTGAGATTACTATTGCCAGAGTAAGAGGTTATCCTGAATAGAACAAAATAAATAAAGACCTTGACTACAGCTGTACAATACTTGAACATTTTAATGAAAAGCAATGCAAAACAAACAAATAAACGAACAACAACAATAAGTCTTTTCAAACACCCAGATATTTGTATACATGGTAACATACAAATATTTGAAAATTTTCTTTTCTTTTTTCATGCCACCCTTATACACACACACACAGACACACACACACACACACACACACATACACACACACAAATAATTCTTTAGAAAGAAAAGAAAAGTCAACCTTTCTATCAAGCACAGATTTTTTTTTTTCCTGTGATGTATTCAAAAGCTTTAGTTCTGTCAGCGTAGGAAGTTAGAATACATTTCACTTAGATTTAACAAAATCATATAAGAGTATAACTAGAAGGAACATTGGTGCTCATCTTGTAAACAATCTATATTAAATCTTGTATTAAATCTTTAAATCTTGTTTTCATTCATCATAGAGCATTTTAGCCATACTACCCACCTTCATTTATAACTTAATAGGCATGATTTCCTTATCTTTAAATTATTTGTGAAAGACAGTAAGTAGTGTTAAAAACATAACAGTCCCCAATTGGAGTCACTTATGTTAGGACCTACATCACCAAACCATAACTTAATGACAGTTTCAGCCTCTCCCAGAAATGGACTCTTCAACTGACTAATCAGGAATCACCTGGTCATGAAAAGTAAGATATTCTTCCTGAGAGAACCTGCAGTCACCTGAAGGAAGGTGACCTTGTCACAACCAATCCAATTTTGCTAGTCTAACTTCCTTGTCCCCACTCCCTCTACCTATACAAGTATTTCATTGCATAGAGCTTCTTGGAGTTTCTTTCTATCTGGTAGATGAGATGCTGCCAATTCATGAGTCATTGGATAAAGCCAAACAGATCTGCAAAGTTTACTCAGTTGAATTTTATTTTTTAACAATTGTTTTACATTGCATGCATTCATCAGCCTAATATCAATGTATTTAGTAATCCTCTTTGGAATTACTCTCCAATCTCCAAATTCCAATTTTTTGGTAGGCTAAACATTTCATATTGTCATATTTTGTAGTTGCTCTTCTTTTTTTTTTTTTTTTCCCTAAAATATCCTATTCAGACTTAATAGCTCTGGAAAGTTCCCTCTGCTTCTGTATAACTTAACCCACCATCATCTCATTCATGAAGTCTTTCTAGCCTTTCCCAGATAGGGTTAGGTTCTCCCTTAAGGTTCTCACAATGTTCCTTTATGCATACCTACTGTATAGGATTGTGTGAGAACACACTAAGTATTTCTACGTGTTTCTCTTTTATTGTCACACTATTACCACCTTCACAATACTTCTGATACCAGCTGTATTGTTGCTGTTGTTCCCATACCAAGCAATCTGCTGTGATACCGCCTGGCTATCCTGCCGTTTAACTCTATGCATTCTGACACTATGTACCTGGAGGCATCAGATCCCACAAGTTAAGGACTTAGTCTCCTAAGACTGTTCCCACCCCATTTCAGATGCCACAGATTGTAACTTGCACTTCTGACCAATTGGCTATAAATCTGAGGTTCCGACAACCTCCTGCTTGGGTTTGATTAATTTGCCACAGGAGCTCAAAGAACTCAGAAAACGCCTACTCATGTTTACCAGTTTATTAAATGGTATGATAAAGGATATAGACAAAGAGTCAGAGGTAGAGATAGGCAACGCAAGATCGGAGAGGGTTCTGAGCTCGGGAGTTTGTGTCCTGAGCTGTTGGGGTACATCACCCTCCTGGTACATGAATGTGTTCATCGTCATGGAAGCTCTTCCAACCCTATACAGATTGAGAATTTTATGGAGCCTTCATCACATAGGCATGATTGATTACTCCTCCATTTTTAGCCACTCCCCCTTCTCAAAAGAAAGGTGGAGCTGACAATTCTAAGTTTCTAATCATGGCTTGGTCTTACCAGAGACTGGCCCCCATCCAGGAGCCAGCCAGGAGTCTACCTACAGTCATGTCATTAGAACAGAAAATGCTCCTAGTTGTCTTATCACTTAGAAATTTACAAGGGTTTTAGAAGTTGACTTTGAGGGACCGAGGATGAAGATGCAATATATACACTTTTTATTATAAATCACAATACCACAAAGATTTAACTCATCACCATAACTACTCTTTAATATCCATCCTTTCAACCAAACTCCTGGACCCTTAAGATCTGGCACTGTGGAACAATATATATATTTATTATCTATAAAACCTAAGACAGCAGCTAATATTTTGGATGTATTAAGTTTATAAATGAATGTTTGAATGACTTAGAGGAACTTCATAGGAACTTGGATGGAATATGTCACATGAAGCTATAATAATCACATACATAATGCTATCACAACCACACACACACATACACAAATATGTCACTTATATTAGTTTCCTGTAACAAATTACCAAAGATTTAGTGGATTAAAGAACACACATTTGTTCTCTTATAGTTCTTAAAATCATAAGCATAAAATTTGTCTCACTGGACTATGATCGAGGTGCCAGCAAGGCTGGCTTCTAGAGAATCCATTCCCTGGCCCTTTTCAGCTTCTAGTAGCCAAAGCCACTTTCATTCCTTGGCTTGTGGCACCGTTCTCTGTGTTCAAAATACAACATGCTGCTCTCTGCTTCTCCTGCTCCTTTAACTGATTTTCCTGTGTCCCTCTTGACCCTCATGATTACACTGGACCTGCCCAAATAATCCAAGGTAGTTTCCCTTCTCAAAATTTACTGTAATCACATATGCAAAATCTGCTTAACCATATAAGGTGACACTAATAGGTTTTGGAAACTGAAACATCCAGTTGTTCAGCCTATCACTAAAACTCAGCTGCAACACCACAGAGAATTGGGTGAACATAGTGTACTTTTCTTAATGACAAAACATCACCATTGTGTGAAACGATGTTTCAGTGAGAGGTAGCAGAGTAATATCCATTGCAGAGAAGAAATGCCTTCCTCTTTAACAGAATTGTTCAAATATTTTTCTTGGGGAAGTTACCGTGGGAAGGGGCAGGGAGGGAAACAAATGACAACAGAGACTTTTCTCAAAAGATTCTGGGAAAAGCCTCTGTATCCCAAACAAATAGAAGCAAACGACCTAGATGGGAGTGTGGGGGTGGCTCCATAGTCTGTGGTGCCACTTCCCTCCACCTCTGCCTTCCAGTATATCTCTGAGCCCTGAGGGTACAAAGAATTCAGTTGAAAAGAATCCTAACCTCGGGGCACTTGGGTGGCTCTGTCATCGTCTCACATTAAGTGAGTTTGAACCCCACACCAACAGTGCACAAATCCTGCTTTGGGCCCTCTGCTCCTTCTCTCTCTCTCTCTCTCAAAATAATAAATAAACATTTTTTAAAAATAAAATAATAAACTTTAAAAACAAAAATGCCAACTTCTTCTCCCATGTTTTGAAATCATTTCTACTACTTCCTTTGATTTTATTTCCCTGTAGTTCCAATAACAACTTTAAGCTGATCTTTATTTGTTTAGTATTTTTTTTAAGTTTATTTATTTTTGTGAGAGAGCTAGAGCATGAGTGAGGGAGGAGCAGAGACAGAGAGACACAGAATCTGAGGCAGCTGCCAGCCCTGAACCCGACGTGAGGCTCAAACTCACAAACCGTGAGTTCATGACCTGAGCCAAAGTCGGAGGCTTAACTGACTTTGTTTAGTATTTTAACTGAATGTGGCTAGAAAACTTGTTAGAAACTGAACACTTCTGTGATTTTTTTTCTCAAAATAACAGAAAGATATAATTAATGGCCATCAATTATGAATCTACCAACTGTACTTTACTATACTTGGAATTAATTTCATGTGCTTTAGCCTATTTTGTCTATAATAAGGAGGTGTGAATAAGACTTAATGAGAATTTTACTCACCAAGCACAGTACAGCGACTTGACAGATGACTATTAGATACTAATCTAATTTTTCAAATATAGAAATTGACTTAGTGGGGTGCCTGGGTGGCTCAATCAATTAAGTGTCTGACTTCAGCTCAGGTCATGATCTCCTGGTTCATGAGTTTGAGCCCCGCGTTGGTCTCTGTGCTGACAGCTCAGAGCCAGGAGCCTGTTTTGGATTCTGTGTCTCCTTCTCTCTCTGCCTTTCCTCTGCTTGTGTTTTGTCTCTCTCTTTCTCAAAAATAAACATAAAAAAGTAAAAAAAACTAAAAAGAGAAATTGACTTGATGAGTTTAAATATTACTTAAACATGCCTAACATCCCAGTTAGTAATTTCAGAAATGATTCATGTTTAATGGTAGTCCTGCTACTAAAACAAGCAATTTTCTCATCCGTCTATGTGTTTGAGATTTTGAAGCACAGATACAGGATCCCTATCTCCCTCTCTAATATATTATATTTGTATTTGAAAGTGTCTTTTGGCCCTCAAAACAGTTCTGTCAAGTATGTAGGGCAAGTGCTATGGTCCCCATTTACAGATATAAAAATCTCATTTCCAGAAAGTCAAATGTTTTCTCACTAAGCAATTATGATTAATTCCTTCTTGTTTATAATGTTATCTTAAAGAAGCTGTTACCGTTAAGAAGCACTGAGAAAAATTCTGTCTGAAGAAGAAGTACAGAATCAATCTTTTAAAGTAGTTTTACCAATTTAACTAAATATATGGTCCAGATGGTTTAATATCCATAGCTGTTGTGACAGATATATGTTGATGTCAGAACACATTATTTTAAAAAAATTTGTCTTTCTGACTATAGATAATTGTTTTCATATTCACAACCAATTAGGCAGTTTCAACATAAAGGACTGGACATGGTTAGCAATTGAATTAGGACCAAAAATTTACTGCAGTTAAAGGACAAACTTCATGATTTCTAAAGAAATGTTTCACCAATGTAAATGAAAAGTAAGAAAACAAAACGGAATGAATGGAATGATGGCAAACTGATTTAAACTAGTCTGTAAAGAGTGATTTTGATAATTTTGCATCTGGGAAATGATATACCCAATATTGTGTACGAGATACTAATTTTTCCTAATGTATTGGAATGAAAATCTAATAAAACCAGTTAGGGGGATAGCACACTTGGGCATTTGGAAAGAAATGGTGGCTTAAGAGCATAGTAGAGACAAAGTCAGCGTGTGCAGAGGAAAGAAGGGACTAGTGCACAAGCTACAAAAAGTTCAATCTGACAAGACTTGTTTGATTGCATATGATGATGAATCAAGAAAAAGGTGTAAATGAAAGGTGATTCCAAGATTTCAAGGATGAGAAATTTGGAGAATGATGGTACCATTCAAATAATAATAGGAAATCAGAAAGATGGGTAGAAGTAATATGAAAGACAAATGATCTCCATTAGAACATGTTGAGTTTTAGAAATCAGTGTAATATCTAGGTAGAACTGTCTTGCAACTGCTACTCTGAGGCTGCTTTTCAAAAAAAATTTTTTTTTCAAGATTTTAGTTGGAGGGGTACCCAAGTGACTCAGTTGGCTAAGCATCCAACTCTTGATCTCAGCCTTGATCTCAGCTCACGGTTTGTGAGTTTGAGCCCACATTGGGCTCCACACTGATGATGCAAGGTCTACTTAGGAGGCTGTCTCTCTTTGTCACTCACCTGGTTGTGCTCTCTCTGTCTCTCTCTCTCTCTCAAAAAAATATATTTTAGTTGGAGATACAGGCTAGGAAACAACTGCACTGGCATAATGGAGCCATCTGTAATTACAAATAAGTTTGGCAAGGAAGGTATTGTTAAGAACGAGGAGAGTGTCCCAGGGATAGAGACTTGTAAAATGCATACATTGAGGTTACAGGCTCTTTACTTATTTCTGTTTCTTGAACTCTCTCTCTCTCTCTCTCTCTTTTACACACACACATATCTATTTCCAGTCCTGCTGTTTATACTTTCTAAATATCTCACCATGTGTCATCTCCATTCCAATAGTCGCTCTTTCTCTGGATCCCATTATTTATCAACTAAAACACTGCAATTTTTTCCTAACATATCTTGCATTTATTCTTTCAGTCTATGTTCTTTCTTAAAAGAACATGACCTTGTCATATCCCTGCTTAAAACCATTGTCTTTCTATTGCTTCTGGTCAAAAAATCTAAATTTCTCAACATGGCTTAGAAAATGTTGTATTACCTAAGATTCTGCTGCCCCCACCCTGTCTTTCACCATCTCCCACTTCACATCTCAGCCATACCAATCTTCTTTTAATTTCACAAAAGTGTAATGTCTCAGTGCCCAGCTTTTGGACATGATTTTGTGTGTGTGTGTGTGTGTGTGTGTGTGTGTGTGCACGCACGAGTGTGCCTATAACATTCTCTTCAACATTTTTCCAGATATCATATTCTTTAACACAAGAATGTGTTAAAATGTTTTGCATTTTAGTTACCGGTGTAACTATTACCCCCTAAATGGATTATTCTGATGGTTTCCACATTTCCAATCTACTCTCTAACAATTTCTGATTTTCACCATGCCAGGAGGCTGACTTCATCACTGGATCACTGGAATCTTTAATAATCTGGCTTCTAGTGGTATTCTACATCGAATGGGAGGCACATAAAAATCAGTGGGCAGAAGTAAAGAGTCATCAAAGTAGTTCTTCTCTTTACCAAACTTTCTTTGACACCACTTTTAAAAAATAATTTTTTTAATTTATTTATTTTGAGACAGAGAGAATGTGAACAGGGAGGACAGAAAGAGAGAGAGAGAGAGAGAGAGAGAGAATCCCAACCAGGCTCTGCAGGGTTAGCACGGAGCCCAAAGTGGGGCTCAAACTCATGAAACTTTGAAATCATTACCCGAACCAAAATCAAGAGTCCAATGTTTAACTGACTGAGTTATCCAGGTACCCCGTATTTGACACCACTTTCAGACAGTAGTTGTATCTCTCTGTAACAATTTCCATCATGTGGCCCTAGTTCTGTGGCTCCGATAAGACTATACCCTACTCTTTGCCCTTTCAGTTCTGGAAAGGTAACCATTCCCTGATAGTGCAAGTATCTGAGCAACTTAACCTCAGTGTTTAGTTAAACATGCTATATATGGAACACATTTATTAAAGTCTATACACTCACAATACCTAGTTGATATTGAAATTGATATTAGGAGTGGTCCCAGATATCTGACCATTAACATTAGGTTATGAATCTGAATTGCTCATATATTTGATGAAAACATGACCTCTTAGTGAGAGGAAAAATTAGGTACTAATATGTGGCATACATTGCATCACAGTTATCCAGGTTACCATTGATAGTAGTTTAGGATAGATTACCAATATAATGCAAGAACTTGGGTGATTATGTGTTCCTTGAAATCCATTGTAATAGTGACAGTGATGCATATAAAAAATAAAGAATAGGCCAGTTACATCAGAGAGTGCTAAAAAGTGTAAAAAATAACCCTAGGAATTCATATACCTAATTCAAGGCTAAAAAAACAGTACTTGAATGTTTTTATGGGTCCCTTTTTATTTTTTTTAATTTATTTTTGTTTTATTTATTTTTGAGAGAGACAGCGTGAGCAGGGGAGGGGCAGAGAGAGGGAGGGATATACAGAATCTGAAGACAGCCTCCAGACTCTGAGCTAGCTGTCAGCACAGAGCCCGACGGGGGGCTCGAACCCACAAACCATGAGATCATGCCCTGAGCCAAGGTTGGACACTTAACTGACTGAGCCACCTAGGCGCCCCTATGGGTCCCCTTTTAAAAGTTATCTTTTCTCCTGTAAGCACAAGACTAACAGGTTAAGCATCAGACTCAAAACCTCATTGTTTGGGTTGCACCACGTTTATACCAATAAAATACATCAATGCATTAACTTTCTTCTCATGCTATATTTTAAAAACTAATAGGGAGGGGCGCCTGGGTGGCTTAGTCGGTTAAGCGTCCGACTTTCGCTTAGGTCATGATCTCGCAGTTTGTGGGTTCGAGCCCCGCGTCGGGCTCTGTGCTGACTGCCCGCTCAGAGCCTGGAGCCTATTTCTGGAGTCTGTGTCTCCCTCTCTCTCTGACCCTCCCCTGCTCACGTGGTCTCTCTCTCTCCTAGAAAAAAAAAATAAATAAAAAATAAAAACTAATAGGGAGAAGTGGATCCCTGAGAACTGAGAATTTGGGTATACACTGGTCTAGTTCATACACTGAATTTGAACCCATGAAAACCTTTCTTTGCTTAAATGCCTTTCCATGACTTCAACTGTAGCAGGTATCTCCCAAGATAACACCTCTTTTCCAAAAGACACAATCCCAACACTTCCCATTGTTTCCAGAGTTAAATATCGGCACATCACACATAAGGAGAATTGCAAGGTTTTTTCTAAGGGTAAATAAAGTACATACCAACTTCCTGAAAGTACCTGCAAGATCTTATCAAGAGAACTATGGATTCAAATGGATTCCATAGTTATTAAATCAAAGAAAGCAAAACCTGATATCACATAGTAACAAATTTTCCGATGTTGGCATATTTACCTAGGTTTTGCTTCTTCAAATGTTAGCTAAAGCACCTGGAATGCTCTAAGAGCCTGCTTGGTTGATAGTTGGAAACCTGGACACAATAGTGCCTTCCTGTAAATGCACTTAAGAGTCTAGAATTTTTCTTTCATGCTATGAAGGGTATGAAAATAAAAGCAGAATGACTTAAGACCCAGTTTCTGTTGAAATAGCCAATGAGATAAGCCAATATACGGCAATGTTACCAGCTCATAGAGGATAAAGAGAATATGAAATAGATGACGGTAAAATAAAAAGTTATAATTTTTTATTTTGGTTTCATGACCAGAAAGAGTCAGGGTTTACAGAAATTATACATGTATATATATATATGTATAGTTCATATGTATATTTTGTATGTATATTTTACATGTATACATATTTTACATACATATTACATATATATTTTACAGAAATTATACATGTATATATGTATATTTTGTATGTATATTTTGTATGTATACATATTTTACATATATACATGTAAAATTTGCTTCTTACACTAACTAGTATGAAAAATAATGGTGATAGTAGTGTTATCATTTAGATTCTAGATAAGAATAAAATGGCAATTTATGCTTCCTCTAAATGAGAATTTCTTCATTTGGGTAAATAGCAAGAATAAATATTATTGAAAAGATAAGTAGTCTATATTGGTAATATGCCACCTTCCTCCACCCTAACCCTTGAATTCTCTTCTCTGTTCAGTACTCTAGGTGGCTGACACCAGGGGCTCCCTACCAGTTTGGTTTTAGTTAAACTTGGCAAATGGCAGGTATGAATGACAGATTGAAGGATAGGGATTTGAAGGATGGGGAATGGAGAGTTCTGGGCATTCTCTGTCAGCTCTGCAGCTGCAACCCCAGCAAGGTTGGCCCTTCTCAGGCCCCAGCTCCGCCTGAGGTGCTGAGGAGCTGAGGAGAGGTGAAAAGAATCAGTGCAAAAGCAAGGGAGGTAAAGAGGCAGACCTTAACTATTTCAGTAACAAGATGGCAGTGAAAGGCAGGTTGCAGCCATCACCAAAATAAGTTGGACTTGAGAAAATGAAATCATGAAATACAACATTTTTATAATAATTTCCATGGAGAAATACAAGAAAATGATGAGATAATAAATTCAGGGTTATGAGAGTCCTTCTTTAGGGGAAGGAAAGAAAGACAGGATAGGAGAAAGACAATTTGGGGGATTTGAAGTAACTGGCCAAAAATAGTAAGAGGTAAAAAGTCAAGTGATATCAATTAACTTCCCAGTGTGGCAAGTGAGGCCAAAAAAACAAAACAAAACAAAACAAAAAAATGGGGGGGGGATTGATGGCTAAACAAATGGGAATTGTTGAACATCTGAAAATTGTAATGAGAATAAAGAAATAAGAGACAGTAAAAGAACACGAGATAAAATAATGATATCTTTTCTACTATTAGATATCCTTTAGGATACAGGATGAATCAGTAATTATTCACTTCATGGTTTTATTCACTCAACATTACAGTGAAGCTTACAGTTGTGAGAGAAAGAGAACATAGAACTAAGCAGGATTTCCTAAGCCTAAGTTAGAAATTGACTCACAGCCTTCTTCAGATGTAATTTCTCTTGACCTAAAGTTGGTTTGTAAACTCAGAAAAGATCAGGGCTACTAAATTTCCAGAGATGTGGAGTTGATTTGAAGAGTTCTCCAGGGAGTTTCTATTTTATTGTACAAAACTCATGAGTGTTTCCTAAATCGACCTATGTTCAAGGGTCATTTTAGTACTCCACTTTTTTTTTTTTATTTTCTTGGTGATCTTCACAGTTATTTGGTCTGTGTATATTTGACTTGATAGTTAATATTAGTACTTGGAGTCCTGCTGTTTTAAGCTTATCTAGTTATAACAAGATTAGCATCAGAATTTTTGAAGGGACTATCCATTAAAAATCAATTCTGATAAGAAATTTATTTGGTCATTCAAAACAGACCCAACAAAGCTGACAATTTTCTTCTTGTCTCTTGGGGTTTTTTTTTATTTACAATATTTTTCTCTATATTATTGAGTTCAACTCAATATTAAACTTAAAATTATCAAAGTCTACCATAGCTATTGACCACGTGGCATTCAGCAATGTAATGAAAAAAGATTGGGATTAGAAGTTTGATTTTCTATCTTTAGTCTTATAAGTGGACTCTGACTTCTGCCTCTGCCAATATGTACATGAGCTACATTCACTTGAAATGCTTGCTTGGCAAGTGAATAATGTCCAGGGAAAAACAAATTTCTGTGAAAGAGAAAATGTAAGGCAAACACTAAGCTTTTAGTAATGAAATTTGGTTCTCAGTCTGAAAACACAGTAGAACTTGTAGAGAGGCTGGTAATGGAAATGCGCTGAGTAAGGAAGAATAGAGGAAGTGTAAGCAATACACTCAGGCAATATGTAGGCTATAAACTTATCTTCCTACAAGGCAGTATGTCTGAATATTAACATATAATTAAAATTAAATGGTGGTTTCTGTTGATTAAACAGATGCATATACCATTTCCCCTTTAAAGCACCTTTAAAAATACTAGTAGAAAATATTTAAAAGGACATACGTTGTAACTAAATAACAAAAGGAATGGGACAGGAGGTATGAGTGACAAAATCTTAGACAAATAAAGTCCAAAGCAGCCCAAAGTAACTGACTTAGCAGTCAAAGAAAGCCAAGAATGAATTTCATCCCTGAAGTGAACACCAGAAATGCTATCACTTAGGGTCAAGAAATAGTTCAGTTGAAAATAAAGCAGTCAGAGGAGTACTGGAAAAATACTTATGGTTCTTGAGTTCTACCTGAAGTGACATAATGTTATTGAAAACATATTGCGAATAGTAAAAATGCATACTATAATCAACAATAAAACAAAAATTATAGCAAATAAGCCAACAACAAAAAAATAAAATGGTATCCTAAAAATTTTTCTAGTAATACAAAAGATAGAAAAAAAAGAAACAAAGAAGAGATGGGGTATATTAAGAACTAATGGCAAGATGATTGATACAAATCCAATCACATGCATAATGTAAATGTAAACAGAATAAACACAGGAATCAAGAAGCAAAAATTATCATATTGGATTTCTTCAAAAGTGATATGGACTGTATTTTCTTTATGAGAAATATATTTTAAGTATAAAAATATGAGTAAATAGATAAAGAAGGATGAAAGGTATTCTATGCTAATGCTAATCAAACGAAGGGTGGAGGGGGCATATTAATATCAGATGAGTATATTTTAGAGCTCAAAATATTGCCAGGGTTAAATAGTGTCAATTCATAATGATTGAGGTCAGTTTAAGAAAGCAGAAAAATCCTAGTCATTGATGCACCTAATAACAGAGGAAAATGAAGCAAAAACTCAAGAGAACCAGAAGGGGAAATAGACAATCTACAGTTACAACCAGAGAGCTTAACACCCTTCTGCGAATAATTGATAGAATAAGTAGACAGAAAGTCAGGAAGGATATAGAAGATTTGGATATCACTACCAACCAATTTGACCTACTCTCCTTTATGAGGTGTCCCAACCAACAGAAGTAGGAAACATTATTTTCAATTACATGACTATTTGTCAAGAGAGACTATATTCTGGGCCATAAAATATCAATAAATTTCAATAGTTTCAAATTATCCACTGTATATTCTCTCAACGGTACATTCCCTAATCACGAAATTAAATAAGAAGTCAACAGCTGAAAGATAACTGGAAACAAAATAATTGCAATCTAAATAACACATTTCTAAATAGCACGCCGATCAAGTAAATAATTAAAGGTGATATACATAACTCTTGAATTGAATACAAATGAAAACATGATGTAAGACAATTTGTGAGAGGAAGCTACAGCAATATTTAGAGGGAACCTATAGCATCACACATTAGAAGAAGAAAGTTGTCAAAGCAATATTAGCTTCCCTCACAGGTTGGGAACTCCAGTGGATGGCCGCAGACTTCTTTGGCAGTTCCCAGGGCATCATTTAGAACATACGGGACATGCTATTACTGCACTGTAACATCAATGTACTTCAAGAGCAATGCAGCAGCCTGTGCAATATACCATCCCACCCAGGCCCTATGGGGGCCACTCATTTTATGCACCCAATCTGCTCTATCTACTGAAAGGTCAGTTGCTAGGGCTTGTATACAGACTAGGGTATCAGAGTCCTGATTACCAGCAGGTGTTAGTGCCTTATGAGCTGGGACGTGGAAGATGGTGAAAACTGCCTCAGTAGTTTATTGATGAACCCAAATGTCTTTCCACATGTCTTTGTTCCTAACTTAAGCCTGGTCAGGGACTTATTTGTGATTATCAACCCTTGGCTTCCCATTATCCAAGCCATAGGGTTAACCCCTTTAGAACAGACCAACTGTCAGTGCAAACGGTTAATAGCCAGGGCTCATGAGTGATCACCAGACAAACCGGTGATCCTGTTTCCTGTTTCCATCCACATGGTGTCAGTGCTGAGTTGAACAGCAACTACAGACTCTGTGGACAGATTCCCCAGACTAGATGGATCTTTTATGTATATTAGGTATCAGTAGGAATTTCCCCTGCTCCCTCTCTCTGCCACCACAAGAATTGGAGTGGAGATATTTGGAGGGTCCACATACTCTACAAGGCCTAGTAGCACCTACATTTCTAGACGAAAGGTGCTCCTCTGAGGCAAACAGGCCTGCCACTAAGTCCTGGTGGGAGTCCGAGCTATGGCAGAACATGGAACATGTTCTCAACTCACTCTTTGATAAGCAGGGGTGTTCTCACCACAATGTGCTGCTCCTCCATGAAAGGCTCAACCTGGAGAAGCTGCTGCTCTATGGGAGTATAAGGGGTTTCTGCCCCCTTCCAGAGCTGGAACCAAAATCGTACGGACACACTCTCTCTTTTTGTTGTCTGTCATGGTGCCACACCCTTTGAAGTCACAGACACATCTAACTGAAATGCTAGCCCTTCTTGGGAGATGGCCAGAGTTTTTACCTATCTCACTAGTATTTTTACCTTCTCAAAAGTGCTTGCTGTTCTGATTCCCAGTTCCACACATGCCCTCCCCCCTCCTTTTTTACCAAGCAGTATAAGGGATGGAAGCTCTGCGCCATGTGGGGAATAAAAATCCACCAAAACTTCAGAGTCCCTTAAATGGATTGTACCTCTTTCTCATTCTTAGAGGTTCAATAGGTATGTACCTCATCAGTCACAGCTTTCTGGGACAACACATATGTTACCTGACTAAATGCCTCCAAAAAACTTTATGGTGGTTCCTGGGCTTTGAATGATCTGTGGGTTTCAGTGTCCATCCTCTCCCTCACAAATGTCTCAGCAAAGCCTGCAAGGTGTTCTGCAACAGAGGCAAATCTTCACATGTGAACAGTATATCATCACTGTAATGGGCCCATTGTACTGATGTGGGGAAGGAGAACAGAGACAGATCTCAGCTGCCATCCCATGACATATGGTGGGACCATGCAGGTAACCTTGGGGAAGCCCTTGAAAGATCCACTGTTGCCCTTTCCATGTGAAAGAAGAGTGATCTTGTGACTCAGTGGTCAGGTGTTTTCTGAAAAAGACATTTGCTAAGTCCATTACAGCATAGTATGCTCCTAGGACTCAGGCCAAGGTATCTAAGATGGTGGCAATATTGCACACAGCTACGTGAATGGGTGGAATATGTGGATTCACTGTGATTGATCAGGCATTGCCTTGTTCGATTCTCAGTAGCCCACTATCATCCAGGCCCAGTGTCAACCAGATGGGTCATCGCTGTTTATTTCTGGAGGCCCAGTGAATAGAGGGCTTGATGTGAGGGCGCTGATCACCTCCAACAGCCCTCATCTGGTGGCAGTGTTGGCCTGCAGCCTGTACTCAAGCCATCCTATGCTCATCCTTAATAGCACTGTATTTCTGAGGGCTCTTCTGGAGCAGGTGAGGCGTCAGGTATGATGGGAGCAGATGGCACAGGTCTCAACCACTGTTCTCGTTTTAAGACTTCCTCAGGCCAGCCGGCACAGTGTTGCCAGTCTGTCTATTCTCGTGGAATCCCTGCAGCAATCAGGCCAAACCACATTTGCTTTCAGGTTACTTTAGCCAGACACTTTACAGCCAACTGGGATAGCCTTTGGGCTTTTTCCAGCTCCCTTTCTTTCTTGGGTCTTTTCCAGAGCCTATACTCATTCCTGGGATTTGTCAGTCTCTCCCAGGTCAGAAATGGATTGCCCAACATCACACATGTCTTGTCCCATGACTGGGCTCAGCATAGTCATCAGCATCCTATACTGGATGCTGGAGCAGACTGGAGAATCCTAGTTCTCATTCCTGCAGTAAATATAGCCTGATTAGGGCCATCAAAGACAGAGGTGTATATGACCTATCTCATTCCCAACTCCTGAAGAATTTGTTGTACCTCCTCTTATAGATTTCCAGGGTCCCACATGCTGAGGGAAGTCTCCCTCATTGGGCAGAGCCCCTCTGCAGGCTAGAATTATCCAGTGTATGAGGGAGTGAATATCTTGAACCCCCAAGCACCATGTAGGCACTATTGGAGGGCTGAGTGTGTGTGATGTTGCTCATTTTCTCTTCCTCGTACCTGGCCAGAAAAATGCCAATGTCTCTCCTTCCATCCCATCTATATTTCCTTAGCTGCATCAACCACGCCTGGATACTTTCCCTGGCCTTTGCTAGAACTTGGCAGCTATATCAACAAGCTCAGTGGGAGGATATTCTCTCCTAGTGAATGTTTCCTGAATTGGAGCTGCCCTGCTGGCTGAGGTGGCTTTGCTTTTGCTTTCCTTTGTTTGGAGTCAAATGGCAGGAGGCGTTTCATCGCTTCACTGTCAATCACCACAACACCTCTTCTTTACTCTCCTCACTCTCCCAGGAATTCTACCTCTTAGCATCCTACCAGGCTTTGTCACACGTGCTCAGATCTTCATCTGTGATAGCCTGCACCTTCCTAGGTCTGCAAAAAAAGCACAATAATGTCTCCGACTATTTATCCCACTCCCCCACCTTGTCTGTTTCCTGGAAGCCAGTAGAAGAACAGACACCCACACATTCTTCTTTGACCTCAGCTCTTCTTCCATCTTTCTAACCTGAGTTTCAGCCTCTCATTGGACATCGGTGACCAGCCGAACTGTCTGCAGTAAAAACCAGTGGCAGCCATTTGCTTTCCTTCTCTGCCATGTTGGTCTCTGCGCAATTCCTCAAGCAAGTACTTTAAAGCAGCTGGCAGTCCGCAAGCTTCTGATCTATGGGGACTTCTCCTCACAGATGATGATAGCCAATGGAGAATTTCCCCCATGGATGCCTCTTTCTCAAGGTCTGTTTCTTTGGTCTTCCATGCATGGAGAGACCGAAGAAAGGCAGGCCACTCCAGATTGGTAGGTGCCAGGTTTCACTGGCAAAGGAACTTACTTAGGAGGCTTGTCTTGAGAAGCTGCGAAATAAGTAGATCTCTGGAGATCTCTACATCTGCCCACCAGAATCTTAAAAGTTTATATAGATGCCTTAACTGGATGCAGTTACTTCTATCATCCAGACTCACATCTCCACAACACATGACTGTCTCAAAGTTACATCTTTAGGGAAGCTTCTAGTGCATGGAAGGCAAGAGGGACACACATTCCAAGGAGAGGGGAGTAGGGAAGGAGTCTTTGATTACCCAGGTTGTGCTTGAGGGTCAGCCGGTGGTCATATCCTCTCAATGACCTCCTCCAAAAAAAGGGCACAAAGTTTCAGTTACATGAGATGGATAAGTACTGGAGATTGAACATACAGCATGGTGACAATAACTAATACTATATTAGCTATACAGATAATGAGTTTAAATGTGTTGAGATGAAATTAACATTTCAATGGCGTTTAGGGATAAATTATAAACTGCCTATAGTGATAGGTGTTCAGTATCAAGAAAAACATGATAGGCTATATAATCTTCTAAAAAACACAGAGTTGCACAGAAATTAAATGTAATCACAGTACACTTCATCGCTCAAATGTGATAATGTTCACATGTTCATAATCAAACAATGTTATCTATTTAACACCACCAACCTAAAACTATGGATATAACTATACTGGGAAAACAGAAAAGACATGTGCACGGAGGGCAAATAACAAATCGGCAGTAGGAAGTCAATAGATAGATCCAACATAGGAAAATCAAGAAAAAAAAATAAAATAACTAGTTTATTTAAAAGTGAGATACTGGGGCGCCTGGGTGGCTTAGTCGGTTGAGTGTCCGACTTTCCCTTAGGTCATGATCTCGCAGTTCCTGGGTTTGAGCCCCGCGTCGGGCTCTGTGCCGACTGCCAGCTCAGAGCCTGGAGCCTGTTTCAGAGTCTGTGACTCCCTCTCTCTCTGACCCTCCCCTGCTCACGCTGTCTCTCTCTCTCTCTCCTAGAAATAAATAAAACATTAAAAAAATTAAAAAAAAAATAAAAGTGAGATACTAACAAAATACAGGAATAAAATGTGTGCAAAAGTATCCTCTGAGGAGCAGAGATTTGAAGTTGTTGAGATGTAAAGAACATTTTTTTAGTTTCTATTATAAATTTTATAAAACTACTTGACTTTTAAAAGTATGTGCATAGAGGCTCCTGGGTGGCTCAGTCAGTTAAGCGTCCAGATCTTGATTTCGGCTCAGGTCATGATCTCAGGGTTCACTTGTTCGAGCCCCATGTGGGCCTCTGTGCTAACAGCACAGAGAGCTCTTTCTCTCTCTCTGTCCGTTCTCTACTCATGCACACAGTCTCTCTCTCCTTCAAAATAAATAAACTTTTTTTTTAAACCTGTGCACATATTAATGTGATAAAGTATAAAATTAAAATGAAAGAATTAAAATGGGAAATGTCTAGTTCTACATAATGTAGTGACTAATGAAAAGCTTTATAGTTTCATGTTACTTATAACAAAACTTTAATAGTTTTAAAGAAAAATAATTTTGAGGTTTACTCAAAATTACTGAATTATTAAATTGGAAATATTAATGCTTGACTCATTAGGTTGTCCTCATCAGATGACTATTTCTTTAAAGTCTCCTCTCTCTCTCTCTCTCTCTTCTTTTCTCCCTGCCTCTCCTTTAAACTATGACTTCTTTACCAGGAGTCTTTAACTTGAATTCTCAGAAATTTCCACATTTAACACAAAAAGAGACTTTAACACAATCTCTTTGCCACCCGGCAACTGTCAGTTTTCACTAAGTCCAATTATCACTGGGTATCACTCTAAGTTAATTTGTTACCTGATTTGTTTCACTGCATTTTCAGACCTGTTTTACTTGCTCTTATGACAGATGTATTTCCGCCATTTTAGCAGTTGAATTGAAACTGCAGAAGGCAATTGATTATTGAGGAATAACTCAGCTACACAGCAGCACCATCTTTTGGCCTGCTAAGGAAAGTGATCCAAACTTGTCAATGATGAAGTCTGTATTTCTGGCATGTTTACTATATGAATCACCTTTGCAGTATAATTTAAGAAAATGGCTTCAGAGGGAATGAAAGCAACTTTTTGTGCAAGAGAAGATGGCCACAAAAAACAGATCTGAAAAAAACAATTATATTTTATTCATTTAACAAAAATTAAAATATGTTAGCAATTGCTTACCTTTGAAATTGTTAATTTCTCCATTATTACTTACAAATTCAGTATGCACTCATTTTGTATGATTCCTTAATAATGAACATGTAAAATTACTTGATATTTATGACTTCTAAAAGAAGTTTCTGCAATATACTTATTTGCCAGAATAAGACCCAAAATACTGTTTCTTCCAGTTATCTTTAGAGTAGTAACATATTTCTTCTCAAATACTCATGGTTCTAACATATATTTATCAAATTCTATTTCCTTTTCAAATCTATTTTCAGGTGTTTCCTGAGGAAAATTTCAGAAAGTACAAAGCCTATGAAAACTGGATTTTAAGCCAATATAAATAACATGTTATGTCTTAGAATACAATTTTATTCGGTCATTACTAATTTAGGTACAGAAACTAAATATATGAAATAAACAGATGCAGCATCAAAAAATGTAAGTTTTATTCTGATCCTAAAAATGACTAGCAGGTTATATGAGACAGGTAGTTCAATCTCTATTTTATATAGAGAGAAATATATTCTAATATTGATCTACAAATTTGCTTTTCTAACTCACTTAGATGTATCTGGTGTATTTTTTATAGTGTTAATTTTGCACTGTGATTTCTTTAATTTTATCAAATAAAACCATGTGGCACTTAGATTTTTATAATAATATTTTATCACTATAATCTTTTAGTTTTTATCATTCTATTATACTATATGTGTAAAGCTTTAAGAAAATGCTTATTTCCACATTCTTAAAAAAATACTTTTTCTACACTCCTCATTAAAGTCAATCTTATAGTACAGGGTTAAAATATTTATTCATAACTCCTTTTTTCTCTTCTCTAAGACCAGTGTGTCATTTAGACCACTGAGTTTGATCATATTCAGAACTAGAAACATGAAACAATCCAGTGTATTTTCCAAGTTATTGAGATTTAGATTGAAGTCAACTAATTGTATGTAACTGTTTAATTTTTTTTTATTAAAATTCAGTTTGTCAGTCAGAGTAGCCACATTTCAAATGTTTAATAGCTACAAGTGACTAGTGGCTAGGGCACTGAAGATAAAGAATATCTCTATCATCACAGAAGTATTCTTGCACAGCACTCATGATTATACGTGAAATGATGTTATTTAAAAAGTAAGCAGAAATCTAACGGTATGCCAGATTTTCAACAGCAAATTGCAGTAAATAAGACCTATAAACCCTTAAATGGTTATTTTTAAAATAGTGCTAAGCTCTCAATAACAATTGGCAATTGGAGTTTTTAAAAATTGAAGTAGTTAAGACGTCGATCTTATGCTACTTTTATTATAATCTCCACATCTTTTTTAAAAACTCAAAGAATACAGATATTTCTATAAAAATACATTTACCTTTACTTTATTAAGTTGTGAAAGTTAGTTATATAACCATTCCAAGTCAGATAAGTAGTATCTAAAAGAAATTTCCTAGGGCTCCTATAAACTAGTCTTTTCATATTTAACTTCATAAAACATCACACTAAAACCACAGTCAGAGGGGGAACAAATTAAACAATGAAATACTGTTGATTGTGTTACTTGGTGGAAAGAAACTCTAGGCACCTTGACTCAATGTGTTGTTGTTTGCCATATGCAGTTCGTAAGAGGCTGAGGGTTGGTTATCCTAAACCATATATAAATTCTAAATTCTAAATAAGTACGGATATAATATATTTAAGGTCTTTGGCTTCCTTTGCTTAGTTGGGGTTATGTGATTAATTTCTACAGGCATGTTTAGATTCTTGTGTTTTCCTATGCTATGTCTCTTCTTTTAACAGATAGCATGTGTGGAATGCAGCGGGCAATATTTGGATGCCTAGCCAGTCTACAAATATTGCCGCTTCTTATGAACTGAGAGATGTATACCTGGCAGCCATGTTCATGTAAAATGGCAGCCTCACAATCAATTGTACTGAGATTATACCAACTACATACACTGAACACAGTTAGGTCTATCAAATGGTCTCTTTGAGAATTGGAAAGAAATAATTCAGAGAGAGCTAGTCACTTCCTGTGTCTGGCTATAACCCTGAAACATGAATT
Organism: Hyaena hyaena; assembly: GCF_003009895.1. Classification (NCBI taxonomy): domain Eukaryota; kingdom Metazoa; phylum Chordata; class Mammalia; order Carnivora; family Hyaenidae; genus Hyaena; species Hyaena hyaena. Next base: position 575,039 of record NW_024081721.1, on the reverse strand, counting down.
TTGGTACATCGAGACCTGAAAAAAAATCCAGTTTCTGACACAAATGATAAAATAGTCAAATAAAGATTCATAAAAATAATATACTAGGTTCCTAAAATTAATTCATTATCATAAGCATCATTAGTCAGTGACAGCTATGCTGCAGTAACAAATGGCCCCCTGTAATCTTAGTGTCTTTCAGAAACATTTCATGTCCAGATTACATCCATTTCAAGTCAGCTACAGCTTGGCTTCACCTTCTCTGCACAGTGGCAGGAAGACTCTAGTAGTAGCTAGCTGGGACCTGATCGTCTCATTGTAGCAGGAAAAGTGTTATTAGAGCAACACTTTTAGGTCATCCTTCTGTCTTCTGCACAAAAGAAACACATGCAACTTTCACTCTTATTTCAGGGGATAAACTAGGTCATAATGCCAAGACAGATAACAATGGAGCAAAAAAAAATAAAAAGTGATTCGCTTTCCAATTCAGAATCAGTAGGTAGAAGTGAAATTTAGAATTTCTAAGACCTATTACATGCTTACTTTTAAATCATTAAAGACCACCCTAAGATTGATAAATTTCTAGAAATGTAGAAATTTATTTTTTCTACATTTACATTAAAAATGTAGAAATATTCATTTTTTCTTTCTTTTTTGTGGTTAAATACATATAATGTAAAATTTACCATTTTAACCTTTTTAAAGTGTACACTTCAGTGGCATTAGGCACACTCACATTGTTGTGCAATGATCACCCCCAACCCATCGCCAGAATCTTTTCATCTTCTCTAATTAAAACTCTGCACCCTTTAAACACTAACAGCCATCAACTCCTCCCCCTTATCCTCATAACCCCCATTCTACTTTCTGTCCATGAATTTGACTACCCTAGATACCAACTATAAGTGGAATCATACTTTGTAATTTTGTATTTGTCATTGCGTGACTGACTTCCTTCACTTAGCGTTATGTCTTCAAGGTTTATCCCTGTGGTAGTATGTTGTCCGAATTACCTTTCTTTTTGTGGTTGAAAAATATTCCATTAGAGGCGCCTGGGTGGCTCAGTCGGTTAAGCGTCCGACTTCGGCTCAGGTCATGATCTCACAGTTCTTGGGTTCGAGCCCCGTGTCAGGCTCTGTGCTGACAGCTAGCTCAGAGCCTGGAGTCTGTTTCAGATTCTGTGTCTCCCTATTTCTCTGACCCTCCCCTGCTCACGCTGTTTCTCTCTCTCTCAGAAATAAATAAAAGACATTTTAAAAAAATTTAAAAATATTCCGTTAAATGTATATACTACATTTTATTTATTCATCTGTCAATGAACACTTCCAATTTTTGGCTGTTGTGGGTAATGTTGCTAATGAATATAGCTGTGCCATAGCTGTTTGAGTTTCTGCTCTAAATTTTTTTGGATATATAGAGTTAAGTGAAGTTGCTACAACATATGGTAATTCTATTTTAACTTTACTTTTTCATATTCTGTTGTAACACTATTTTCCGCAGAAGCTACATTATTTTATGGTCCCACCAGCAATGCACCAGGGTTCCAATTTCTCTACATTATTGCCAACACTTGTTATTTTCCATAAGCTTTTTTTTTTTTTAAAATAGTCACACTAGTGGGTGTGAATGGTATCTCATTATAATATTGACCAGCATTTCCCTAATGATTAATGACACTGAACATTTTTTCATGTGTTCACTGGTTATGACTTTTTTTGAAAAATATCTAGTCAAGCCCTTTGTCCATTTTTAAATAATATTTTTGCTGTTATTTGAGTTACAGGAATTCTTTTGTTATTCTGAATTTAATCCTTTACACTATATGATTTGCAAATATGTTTCCCCATTCCATGAGGTGATGTTTCACTCTCTTGGTATTATCCTTTGATGAACAAAAGTTTTAAATTTTGATGTAGTCTTATTCGAGCATTTTTCCTTTGTAGTTTTGGTGTCATTTCCAAGAAATCATTGCTGAATCCAATGCTGAAATTTCCCCCTATATGTTATTGAGTTTTATAGTTTTAGTTCTGACACTTAGGCCTTTTTTGAATTAATTTTCACATATGGTGTAAGGGAAGATCCTAACTTTATTTTTTTGCATGTGGATATTCATGTGCCAATACCGTTTCCCCAAAACATTACATTTCCCCCATTGAATGGTCTTGGCAACCTTGTTGAAAATCATTTGATCATATATGCAAGGCTTTAATTCTGGCACTCTATTATATTCCATTTATCTCTATGTCTGTGTTTATACCAGTATCACATAGTTTCTATTAATCTACCTTTGTAGTAAGTTTTCAAATCAGGACATGTGAGACTTCCAACTTTTACCTTTCAAGACAGTTTCAGCTATTTGGAGTGCCTTGAAGATCCCATATGAGCTACAGGATGGATTTTTCTATTTCTGCATTCAGGATGGGATTGTGATGGAGGTTGCATTAAATCTTTATTTATTTTTTAATGTTTATTTATTTTTGAGAGAGTGTGAGCAGGGGAAGGGAAGAGAGAGGGGGATAGAGGATTCAAAGCAAGCTCTGTGCCGACAACAGCAAGACAGATGTGGGGCTGAAACTCACAAACCATGACCTGAGCAGAAGTCAGTCACTCAACCGAGTCACCCAGGCACGCCGTATATTTTTTGTGATAGTTCGATATCTTACTATTAAGGTGAACATAATGTTGTTCCATTTATTTGTATGTTCTTTAATTTCTTTCAACAAAGCTTTCTACTTTCAAGTATATGATTCTTTTACCTCCTTGATTAAGGACGTTTTATTATTTTGTATCTTGCAACTTTGGTGAATTCATTTATTAGTTCTAACGCTGTTTGTTTGTTTGTTTTTGGGGTATGTGTGTAACTTTAGGACTTTCTACATAGGGATCATATCATTTGCAAATAGATACAATTGTATTTCCTTTCCAAAATGGGTGCATTTTATTTTCTGTCCTTGCCTAATTACTCTGGCTAGAATTTTCTATACTATGCTGAATAAAAGAGGAAAAATTAGGCATTTCTGTCTTATTACTGATCTTAGAGGAACAGATTTCAGGTTTTCATCATTGAGTAAGATATTAACGGTGAGTTTATCACAAATAGCCCTTATTTTGTGGAAATATTTTTCTTCCACTCTTAACTTTGTTAAGTGTTTTTATCATGAATGAACATTACATTTTGTAAAATGGTTTTTCTGCATCATGATTATCATGTAGTTTTTGTCCTTTATTCTGTTAATGAAGTATATTATATTGATTGGTTTTCAATGTTGAGCCATCTTCTCACTCCAAGAGTAAATCCATCTTGGTCATGGTATATGTATTTTTAAGTGTGCTGTTGAATTTGGGTTGCTAATATTTTCTGAGAATACTTTTTTCTTTAATTCAACAACTACCATGCACACACACACACACACACACACACACGTGCATGCGTTTGTGCACCCACAACACATAAAGATATAACTCTTTCCATATAGTAAATGTCTTTTAAATAAAATATTTAGTCCTTAAATACACTTGTAGTTGAGATAATAGGTAATATCTTGCTTTCTTCCAATCTGCTCTTCTCACTGAAGCAGGAACTTTTTTTTTAGAAAGAAAAAGACAGCATGTGAGCAAGAAAGAGGGCAGAGGGAAAGAGAGAGAGAGAAAAAGAGAGAGAGAGACAGAGAGAGAGAGAGAATCTTAAGCAGGTTCCACCCTCAGTGGGGAGCCCAGCAGGAGGCTCAATCCCATGACTCTGGAATCATGACCTGAGCCGAAATCAAGAGTTGGATGCTCAACTGACTAAGCCATGCAGGCATCCCCAGAACATTTTAACTAAAATGCAAGTCTTATCATATCACTCTCTGTGGTATATTGCTTATAAAAATGTCTTCATTTTTCTTCACTGTCTCAATATTTGACCCTTTGGAATTTAAAATAACAGCTTCTCCTATCAAGAGGGAGTCTATTTCTCCATCTCTTTAATCTTAGCCGACCTTATGACTTGCTCCAGCTAATGGGCTATGGAAGATGTGATAACATTCCAATTTTGAATTCATGTTTCAATAGTGCCTGCTACTTCTTTTGAGACCTCTGCTTCTTACATGGGCCATCTTACTAAAGGATAACAAATGTGGAATATAGATGAATCAAGGCCCCAGACAAATCAGGGTGCCTCAACAAGTTCAGCAAAGCTGACTCTCAGCTGACAGCAGATGCATGACCAAGAACAACAATAACAAAAAAACCACTCACTTAGTCTAGACTAAATTGCTGACCTGTAGATTCTTGAGATAAAGTCATTGTTTTAAGGTACAAAGTTTTGGGGTGATTCCTTAGATAGTGTTAGCTAATTAATTTATTCTCCAACTTAAACTCCTTCAATAGTTTTCCATTATATTTAGAGGAAAGTGTAAATTACTAAGAATGGCCTAACACATAGCAAAGAATAGATAAAATACATTTAGATCAATGATTAAACAATCACCTTAATATAAGCTGCTTTTGTTATCTTTAAAATATAATATAGCACATTCAGGAAGATGAAATAGAATGGAAAGAAGACGTATTTCTTGGTTTTACACAGATAATTGTAAAACAAAATATTATATAGGATTATCAAATAATCAAAAAATAGTTTCTTCTTTGTATTCAATGACTGGATATAAAACAGCTAAACCTAAGTAACGCCATGCTGCCTAGGATGTTATCTTATTAATACAGAAAACCTATCATTGGAAAAAAGAATAAACTCATTGTTACATACGGCAGCTGGGCCTTCAGTTACATCTACTGCCACACACATACAAGTTGTACTTGTAACTTTTTGAATTTTCACAGAGTTCCTGGATCAAATGTTTTGGCTGGTAACATTTTGAATTCCTATAAGCCAGAAGTAAGAAAAAATTTTCTGAGTCAAATCAATTGCTACTAAAAAGTGTTGATGGACTTGCCTTTTGTACTTAGAGCTGTGAGGGAGAATTGCTTCCATGCCTCTCTCCCAATTTCTAGCAATTTGCTGGCAAATTTTGTTATTTCTTAGCTTATACGTGTATCAGCTCTCTCTGCCTTTATCTTTACATGACATTCTCCCTGTGTATTTTCCCTAAATTTTCCATTTTTGTAAAGATATAGTTAATATTGGATTAAGATTCACCCTAATGACCTCATCTTAACTTGACCATCTGCAAAGACATAATCTTAAATAAGGTCACGCTTAGAGGTACTCAGGGTTAGGACTACAACGTTCTGGGGGGAGATTCAATTCAACCAATACATTGTCTGTACTCCTATCTAAGGTCAAACTTTCTCATGAATTTGATCCTAACCCTACTCACCTATTTAAGGACCTAATCTTCCTTGGTAGATTTTTCTTCTTTGTTAAAAAAAATTAACGTTTATTTATTTTTGAGAAAGAGAGAGAGATGGAGACAGAGTATTGAAGGGGGTGGGCAAAGAGAGAGGGAGACACAGACTCTGAAGCAGGCTCCAGGCTCTGAGCTGTCAGCACAGAGCCCAACCTGGGTCTGGAACTCACAAACTGCAGGATCATGACCTGAGCCAGAGTCAGAGGCTTAACCAAATGAACCACCCAGGCTTTGCCTTCGGTAGATGTTTCTGTCCTTCATATTCAAGTTTTCTTTCTCTAATATATTGTCATAATTGAATATAAGTTAAGCATGTTATAATGTTTGCTACTTTTAAAAATCACGTTTTAGACTTCTTATTTCACCCCTACGTGTAAAGAGCTTGGAAGTCATCACTCCTGTCTTAACAACAAGAAAAATGGTGGGCAAACTGAAAATGAACACTTAAATGGTACTTTTGTTCAATTGCTTGAGACTAAGGGTGGTCAAGCATAAGAGTGAGAAATTCCTACAGATTTTGATATTAGGGTCCTCCAGACTTTCATGAGCCTTATATGAAAGAAACTCACCAATCTTTCATGGTAAATCAGTGAGAATCCAAAATCCAAATTCCTTCATGATTTTCCAGGAGAGAGGAAGAGCATTCATTGTGAAATGTACCTAGAATTCTCTCTCTAATAAAGAACCTCTTATCCAGGGAAAAAACATTTGGCTAGAGCTTTTCTTATATCAGAGAAAGTTCATTCCTCCCACTCCAGGAAATTTTACCCATTCTGTCTAATAGAGAGAGGAAAACGCAAAAGAAAAAACCATCCAAATGAATCAGGGTTTCATGGAAATAGATTGAGAACACTGCAGCCAGATAAGGGCATAATGGACAACGGGAGGAAAACAAAAAACAAAAAAACTATACCACTGCAGAAACAGTTGTGAAAGTCATAGCCCTGAAACACAGGTCACTAAAATGGATTTAATAGGAAAATTGTAGACTAATAACCCTCCCCCCCCACATTACCATCACACCAGTGGAGCTCTAGTATATTAACAATGTATTATAGCTGAAGGTGCTGCAAGACAAAATATTTCTTGCTGAAGAGGAATACAGAGAGAAGTCCAAGTAAAGAGGGATTAAAAGTAAGAATACTACAGAGATTTAGAGTTTCTGGCATCTATAGCTATAGCAAACATAGAATGCAACTTAACTCTTAGCCAGATTAGTATATATCCTCACACAAAAGGCTTATTTACTTCAGTTCTCACAACCTAATACACATCTTGTTTGGTAGATATAGATATAGATATAGATATCGATATCGATATCGATATCGATATCTATATAGATAGATATATAGATATAGATATATATATCTAGATATAGATATAGACATAGATACTTCCTTATATATATATAAGGAAGTATATATATATGTACATATATATATATATATATATGGAAGTAAGAAAACAAAGCAATCTGAAAGACGAAGTTGTGTCAGAACCAGACTCAGATATGACACAGTTATGGAAATCATCAGACAGGCAATTTAACATAGCTATGATTAATAAGTAAGCTAATGGAAAAAGCAGACAACATGCAAGATAAATGAGTAAAATAAACAGGGAGATGAAAGCTCTAAAGAAAAATAAAAAGTAAATGTGGAAAATCAAAACCACTGTATCAGAAATGAAGAATGCATTTGATAACACATCAATAAATACAATAAAGCTGAGGAAAGTATCGGTGAACTTGAATATAGTTAAATTAAAAAAAAACTTGCAAAAGTGAAATACACAGACAAAAAAGAATGAAAATTAAAAAACAGAAACATTAAAAAAAAATAAACCAGAAACATTAAAGGATATCCAATAGCTAGGGGTCAATTTCAATGTGCAACTGGAATGCCAAAAAGAGAAGAAAGAATGGAGCAGAAAAAAATATTTGAAATAATAACATTTAAGAACTTTCTAAAATCCATGACCGACACCAAACGACATCAGAGAACATCAAGTAAAATAAGTGAAAAATAAACAAACAGCTCCCCCAAATTCTGTCTATATTATATTTAAACAACATAAATCCAAGGAAAAAATTCTCTTAAAAAGCCTTACGATTTAAAAAAATACTTACAGAGAAACAAGGATATAATTACAGTGGAATTCTTGCTAGAAACCATAAATGAAGAGTAGAATGCCATCATAAAAGGGCTGAAAGAAAACAAAAGTCAACAGAGAATTATATGTAGCAAAAGTATCATTTAAAAGTGAAAGAGAAATACTACCTCAGATAAACATAAATTGAGGAAATTCATCATGAGGAAACTCGCCCTGCATAAAATGTTAAAAAGAATTCTTCAGACAGGAAAAAAAAATGACATAGGTGGAAGCTTAGATCTATATAAACAAAGGAAAAGCTGCAGAGAATAATAAAGGAAAAGTTCTTCAAATCTGCTCTTAACTGTTCTAAAAGATATCTGTTTAAAGTAAAAATAGTAGTATCATACTGGGTGATTATAATAAGTTATGTATAAATGAAATAATTGACAACAACATTACAAGGGGTGGGATGAAGGAATAGGTTATAAGATACCTACACTCCATGTGAAACCATATAGTGTTACTTGAAGTGTAATTTAAGGTAGACTTAAATTATTGAAATATGTGTATACTAAACTATAAAGCAAGCACTACAAAAATATAAAAATAAGAATAATTGATATTCTAAAAGGAGATCAAATTTAATCATATAAAATGCTTAATCAAAATTTGACAAGGTAATGGGGCAACTGAGTGGCTCAGTCAGTTAAGCATCCAACTTCCGCTCAGATCATGAGCTCTATGCTGTAAGTGCAGAGCCCGATGTAGGGCTTGACCTCATGCACCAAGATCATGAACTGACCCAAAATCAAGAGTTGGTCTCTTAACTGACTGAGCCACCCAAGCACCCCTAGATATTATTTTTAAAAATTCCAGATGTCTATGAGAAATGCACTTAAATGTAAAGACTTATAAGACATAAGGGATCAAAAGAAACAATCAATATTAACACTCCAAAGAAAAGCAATGTAGCTATAATAATTTCAGACAAAGCAGATTTCAGAACAAGGAAAATTAACAGGAATAAAGAATGGTATTACATAATAATAAAGAGATTAATTTTGTAATAGCACATAACAGTCCTAAATGTGCATGCCCTTAATAAAAGAGCATTAAAACACAAAGCAAAAACTGATAGAAATGAAAGAAGAAATAGACAAATCCACTGTTAGGGCTGGAGACATCAACAACCTTCTCTAAGTAGCTAATAGTATGAAGAGATACAAAGTCAGTATGAATATAGATGACCTGAATCATATTAATTTTTAAAACCTTTTTAGTATTTTTGAGAGAAAGAGACAGAAAGAGAGACAGAGAAGGAGCAGGGGAGGGACAGAAGAGGAGACACAGAATCGCAATCAGGCTCCAGGGTCCATCTGTCAGCACAGAGCCAGACACGGGGTTTGAAACCGCAGACCACGAGATCATGACATGAAGTGAAGCCGGACACTTAACTGAATGAGCCACTCAGGTGTCCTGACCTGAATTATATTATTAATCAATTGTATGACAATTGACACTTGAGTTCTTCAACAAACAAGAGCAGAATACATTTTTTTCCCAATCCACATAGAATATTCACCAAGATTGACAATATGCTGGCCATAAAGCCCACCACTGAAATCATACAAAGTATATGCTTAGAACACAATGGAATTAAACTAGAAAACAGTAAATGAATTAAAAAGACAGGTAAAACACAATTTATCAAAAGTTATGGGATGCAGCAGAAGCAGTGCTTAGAGGGAAATTTATGTAAAAAATGAATTTACACTCAATAACTTAAATTTCTACCTTAGGAAAGTGGCGAAAAACAGAATAATATAAGCTTTAATCAAGAATAAAATAAATAATAAAAATTAGGAAATAAATGAAAAGGAAATGGGCCAAAAAGAAAACACAACCAAACTAAAAGTTGATTATTGAAAATATTGATAAGACTAATAAACCTCTAGTCAGGCTAATCAAGGAAAAAGATACGAGACACAAATTGCCACTGTCATAAATAGATGATGGATTATCACAACTGATACCATGCAATAGCTAATAAAAATATTAATAACTATATGTTTTCAAATTTGACAAACAAGTTCTTAAAAGACACAAGCTTTCAAAACTCACATGGAAGAAACAGACAAGAATAGCTCTATAACTATTAAATAAAGTTAACAAATAATTGATAGTCTTCCAAAAAAAAAGTATAGTTGGGATGCCTCGTGGCTTGGATGGTTGAGCATCTGATTCTTGGTTTCAGCTCAGGTCATGATCACAGGGTCATGGGGTCAAGCCCTACATTGGCTCTGTGAGAGTGGAGCCTGCTTAAGGATTCTCTCTCTTCTGCCCCTCTTCCCTGCTCACATGCTCTCTCTCTCTTTCCCTCTCTCTCTCTCTCTGTCTCTCTCAAATTAAAAAAATAAAGTAGAACATTCAACCCATTTGATTTCATTGGTGAATTCTAACAATGAAATAAAGCAAATTCTCCATATTTTCCAGAAAATAGAGGTAAAAGAAATACTTTCTAAGTCATTCTATAAAGGCAACATTATTCTAATATTAAAACCATATAAAGACATTTTAAGGTAGGAAAACTATAGACCAAAGTCATCAAAAACATGAATGTCTGAGAAACTGTCACAGCCAAATGGAGCCTAAGGAAAAATGATAACTTATAATATTGTATCCTCAGTGGGATCCTGGAACTGAAAAGAAAGTAATTAAGGAATCTAACTAGTATATAGATATTCATTTATAATAATGTATCAACATTGGCTCATAGTGACAGATGTACAATACTAATGTAAAGTATTAATACAAGAAACTGGAAACAAGGTACACAGAAACTCTCTGTATTATAAATGTAACACTATTTTAAATTAAAAAGTGTAGCTTTAAAAACCACTCTATCTATTTCATCCCTTTTACACCATTTTGTTGACAAAATTCCACAAGAGTGAACAGTGAACTATGTTCACCATTTCCAATTACTCTTATTTTCTTTCTTACATCTACTCCAATCAAGTTTTTACACACTGTCTTTGTTAAAATATCCCTTATGGACATTGATTCCACCTTATTGCAAAGTCTAATGGCCAAGTGTTATAATTCAGGATTGGCCAACCAACAGCATTTGACATCAATTATAATTCTGTGCTTCTTGAAAGATACTGTTTCTGGGACAACGCAGCCATGTAATTATCATACTACCCTATTGATTATTGGTTCTTTGTTTCCTTTGCTGATTCCTCTCATCACTCTTGTTTGTTGAATTTGGAGTGACTCAGGGCTCTGTCTTTGAACTTCATGCCTGTTTGTACTTCCTGATAATCTTAGGTTTCATGACACATTTCAAATTTAAGATGTCACAAAAAAGACCCTTATTTTCTCTTCCCTTACTCTGTCTCTGAAGATACTCTTGTGTAATTGATAGCAATTCCTTCTTTCTAGCTGCGCAAGCCAAAAAGCCTGTAGCATCTTTAATTATTCTCAATCTCTCCTACTCTACATTCATCCATGAGAAATTCTGTTGCCTTTACTTTCAAATTACATCAGTTAATCAAGCATGATATGGAAACAACCTAAGTGATCTCCAACAAATGAATGGATAAAGAAGAACAATGGAATATTATTCAGCAATTAAAAAAAAATCCAGGATATCCTGTCACTTGCAACAAAAGGATGGATCTTGAGGGCATAATGTTGAAAGAAAGTCATACAGAGAAATACAAATACTTTATGATATATGTAGAATCTAAAAAAGCCAAACTGATAGAAACAGAGAGTAGAATCGTAGTTACCACGGACTAGACGATGGTGGGGAAAATGGGGAACTGTTGGTCAAATGGTACAAACTTCCAGTTAGAATATGAATAAGTTCTGGAGGTCCAAGGAGCCAAGTTGTGATTATAGTAATAATGTATTTTATACTTGAAAGTGAAGAGTAAATTTTAAATGTTATACACAAAAAGTAATTTTGATTATGTGATGTGGTAGAGCATTAGCTAGCACTCAGTTGGTAATCATTTTGCAATATATAAGGTATCACATCCACACTTACACCTTAAACATATACCGAATCTGGAGTTAAAAAAAGAAATATAACAAATTTTAGTTTACATACAAAGCAACTGTCAGAATTGGATAATGAATGAAGTTATCAAACTAACAATGGCACTAAAAATGTTCAAATAGGAACTTTTAGTAAAATGTAGCTAGTTCTCACGTGAGGAAGAATGTTGGCTGAAACTAAAGTGTCATCTTCATAGATGTGCTAAATTGGCCAGCAAATCCAAGAGAATAGACAATGTATACGCAACACAAAAACTTGTGCGTGAATGTTCATAGAAGATTATTCATAGTAGCCAAAAAGTGGAAAAACACACACAAACTACCATCAACTGATGAATGGAAAAACCAAATATGGTATATCCGTACAATGGAATATTGCTTAGACATAAAAAGGAATAAAGGATAAAACTTGAAAACATATTGCTAAGTAAAATAAGCTCATGAAAGTTTGGTGACTCCATTTATATGACACACTCAGAAAGTAAACCCATAGAGAGAAAGTAAATAAGTGGTTGCGACAGCAAGGATTGGAAAGAAATGAGAAGTAATTGATAATGACTAAGGATTTCTTTTTAGGATGATGAAAATGTTCTGAAATTAAACAGTGCTGATAGTTGTATAACTCTGTCAATATGCTAAAAAAAAAAAACCCATTGCATTGTACATTTGAATAGGGTGAATTTTATGGTATTTGAATCATATCTCTAAAGTTATTTCAAGTCTTTTAAATAAAAAAAAGAATGAAGTAAATACGTGAGTTGGGGATATAAGGTCACTGAGTTCTGTTTTGTTACTGTTATAGGATGTCCGAACTGTATTTTATTTTACACGTGTATATATCACCAATCCTAAGCACCAAGTCCTAAATAGATGCTTAAAAAATATTTGTGGAACAATTGAACTTGCTTCAGTATAGACTCTTAAACATGAAATCCCTTTTTCTTCTTGTAATTTAAATGACATTGAATTCCACCTTGATACCAAATTATTTAATCAGTAGATTCATGCAGGTACAATCACAGAATACATTGCTTCTCAGTTCTTTTGCTAACTTCCTTCCTTGTTGGTTTGGAGAAGTATCCCTTTTATAGATTAGTTTCCTTGCCAAAGTTTTATTTCAATGATGCTGCTCTTGACACTGCTTTAAGTGAAAATGTTACTATACTACTTCATAGATATTCAGAACCTTTCAGGTTTTGGATGAAGAGGTCTGATTGAAAATCAGATACAGACACATATGGAGAATTCTAAGTTCCCAGTTGCCTTGAAGTTAACTGGAGTGGGCACTTGATTATTATGAAGGCTAGAATGGGATTGAAGAATCACACTTAAAGGTGTAATAGAGCTCAGAAAGTGCCAGACCTTAGAAGTACCTGGCCCTTGATTGTAGCAGCTGGAAGTGATTTAACAAGCACTCGAGGTGACAGAATCAAATGCTTTCTATGATGAATGGGTTGTTTCAGTATAGTAAATTATTTTGCTCTTTAAAAATCAGAATTAAATAGTTTATGTTTTGTGAAAAAAATAAAAAGAAGCTCCAACAGAAGGGCACACGGTCATCTACATAACAAATGGGACCTCAAATCACAGATACATTAACATATTTTTTTTTGGCCTGCTGCACACATTTTATGCTCTGTAGTAACTATATGCTCTTTATTAACTAAAGGAAATTATATCTCAGTGATTATTTCTTGTAGCATTTGTGAAGTCTCTGTCCTTTAGAGAAGTAATATTGGGTAGCTTACATTTTAAACCAGGTTTAGAACTTCCAGATACATTAAACAAGTTATCATTTTATCTAATGTATTAATATATCAATTTATTCCATTCTTTAATTCAGAGACTAACCTAGATTATGCCTTTTTGTCTTCCTTCCTTCCTTCCTTCCTCCCCCCCCTTTTGCTTTCTTTCTCTTTCTCTCTCCTTCTCTCTCTCTCCCTTTCTCCTTTTCTTGCTTTCTTTCTTGCTTTCACATGTTAATTGAGCAGTAGCATTTTCTAGGCACTAATGACTAGGTCCTGAGAATATAATAGTGAATAAGAGAGCCCTTGCTTTTAAGATAAATTATTACATATAGGTGTCAATGAAAATTTAAATAGGAATCTTCCTACTATCAGAATATCTGTCTTTCTGAATTATGTACTGCTGTTAAAATTTCTTTTTACTTGACAAATTTTCTAATTCTTGATTTGACTAGTTTTATACTATTTGAGTTGCTGCTCTGATACCCTCATATGTATGTTTTATTTTTTTAATTTTTCTTTTTATGTTCATTTATTTTTGAGAGAGAGAGAAAGACACAGTGCGAGCAGGGGAGGGGCAGAGAGAGAGGGAGGCACAGAATCCAAAGCAGACTCCAGGTTCCCAGCTGTCAGCACAGAGCCTGATGCAGAGCTCGAACTCATGAACTGGAAGATAATGACTGAGCCCAAGTTGGAACCTTAGCCAATGGAACCACCAAAGTGTCCCCTCATTAGCATGTTTTAAAATAATAAATTAAAAACTATTAAAGACCTCAATAAACAACTAATTTCCTTAATGTGTGTGTGTGTGTATATATATATATATATATAAGAAGATATAGTCATATAAAAATGGTAAGTTGAACATGAGATTATTTGCTTTTACTGTCAAAATTACCAAAACCAGTACAAACACACACACACACACATTTTGGAAAATCAATTTTTAAGCATTTTAATAGAATATTAATATTAATAAAGACCTATAAGAGTACATTGGCAATGTATGACAATATTAAGGTGTCCAAATGATTAAATTTAATCTGAGACTATAAAATTAAAGTAATTGTTTTCTTTAGGATAAACTAATTTTCAATTAAGGAAAAAAACAAAAAATTCAGCTGCAACAATGATTTTTTAAAGAAAAAAGCTGGAAGGAAGGGTAGGTGTGGAGGCAATTTTTATTTGATTACTCTATTTTACTAGTTACCCTGATCAGTTAATTAAATCTATATGCATATTTGGCCTATAAAAGAAATAACCACTTTATTCTTATTTGGATTTCCATATATGCTTTGAACATGTTCTCTTAACTTTTTATTTTGATTATAGTTAATAAATATTTAATTTATAAACTATTTATTTTGATTATTTAATTATTTAATTGCAGAGCTAACTGTGAATTTTCTTTTACTTGGATTCATTGATTTGATACCGTATAATAGAGAACCTCAAACCTAATATATGTATAATAGTTTTTTTAAGTTCATTCATTTTTTGAGAGCGAGAGGGAGAGAGAGTGCAAGTGGGAGAGAGGGGTAGAAAGAATACCAAGCACACTCCCCACCATCAGTATGGAGCCCAATGAAGGGCTTGAACTCATGAACTGTGATATCATGACCTGAGCTGAAATCAAGAGCTGGACACTTTAACTAACTGAGCCACCCAGGTGCCCCAATAATGGGTTTTTATTAAACACATAAGCTAGCATATGCTCTAAAAATAATGATGATTACCCATGGGAAATAAAGAATAATCTTAATTATAATGATTGATTATTCATTTACCACAAATATTTTTATCATTTATATAACTTGCATAATCTCTAGTTGTTTGCATATATACTTTTACTCAATTTTAAACTTAGTGAAGTATCAGATTCCATATATCTCTTTAACTCCTATCATTTCATCCAAATTAATTGAACTACATAAATATTCAAAAATACATCTGTGTAATAAGTAAAATACTAAAGTTTAAAATAAAAGTTTTAGATACTATATATCTAGAAACCTATGCATTTATATATATTATTTATATTTTTATCTATTATAAATACTATGATATTTAAAAATAAACAAATATATTTTTCAGAAATCATTTTATAATAAGAATAAATTTAATAAACTTTTGTCAAAGATTTCCACTAATAGCATCAAAAAACTCAAATAAGCATATTGGAAAATTTTTCCTGTGTTTTTTGCTTTTACATCATACTTTTATGATGCTAAATTTAAACTTTGGTTATAAGTTTTGCATAAGAATTAAAAAATTTTAAAGTCAAATTTAACATTTTCATTATAATGACTTCCTAAGTTTTTAACATAATTCTTCATAGGTGAAGAGATAATTGCCCTCTGATCCATGAGGCTTTACTTATCACATATTAAATTGCTTTATGTATTAGGTCCAATTTAATGGCAATTCATAATATAAATTCTACCAATCTATGTTTTTCTACAGTGCATTGTATAAGAGTATTATACTCTAGGGGGCTACACTCATTTCCATCTTTGTTTTCAAAATTATCTTAGCTCCTCTTAACATCATACTTACATGAATTTTCAATACATTTGATGTATGTTGAAATTATATTATGCGACGCCTGAGTGGCTCAGTCCGTTAAGCATCCAACTTCGGCTCAGGTCATGGTCTCACAGTTTGTGAGTTCGAGCTCCATGTCAGGCTCTGCGCAGACAGCTCAGAGCCTGGAGCCTGCTTCAGATTGTGTCTCCCTCTCTCTGCCCTTCCCTTGCTTGTGCTCTCTCTCTCTCTCTTAAAAATAAACAAACACTTAAAAAATTTAAAAAAAAGAAATTATATTAAATATCTGGTATAGCATCAACATTTTAAAAACACCCAGTCCTCTAACATAAGAGCAACAAAGTATCTTGTTCCATTTTCCAAGACTTCTCAAATATCTCTAAATAAATGTGAGTGTAGCTTATTCATTGTTCCCATTAATTTTTGTTAAAGTTAAATTTTATATTTTGTTACTTGGTATAAACTTTACTTCAAAAGGATTTCACCTTTATACTTTTTCTCTGATTATTTTACATTTTATAGAGAAACTACTGATTTTTTATATTTTCATTTAGGCAAATTACTCCACTAGCGTATTTCTGTTGATTCTCTTCAGTCCTAGGCAATCATTTATACTAATGAAAATTTTGCCTCTTTCCTCTCAGTTTCCATAGCTATTATTTTTCTTTCAGGTGTTTGATTGGCTAAAAGAATGATAAGCCATAAAAGCACTCCAACCAATTTTAAGGGTTAACCTGCTTCAAGCTTACTCCACTCCTTGCTTACTGACCTGAGTCCCTTGGTCTAGCAGAACTAAACTACTTTCCTTGAGATTTACAGACCACGGGCCCTGAAGAGTGAAGGACCAAACTTTTCCAGAAGATAAGGCCTAGCTACATTTGCAAACACCTACTGCTGATGCAGCAGGTCTGTTCAGGATCACAACTCCTTGGGCACCTGCATCTTCTGCAGGTAGCTAACTACCTCTCCCACGCCCCCACCCCGCCTTCCCACACCTACCCCTTTAAAACGCTCCACTTCCATCTAGATGGAGAAGATGGTCTTTGGGACATTAGTCCACCATCTTCCCAGGTTGCCTGCTTCTTGAATAAAGCGAACTTTCCAATCCCATTGTGACCTGTCTCTCAAATATGGAATTTCCAATGGCGTGCAGCTGAAGATGAGTTCAGAACTGGTTCTCTGTCCAGTAACATAACCATCTTAATCATTAGAAGAGTTCTCTTTTAAACCATTTTTAATTGTCTTAAAAATAAAACTTTAAGATTTATAGATACCATATCATTATAATATGTATTGAATAGGACCATTGTCCAAACTATAAAGAATAGTCTTTTTTTAACTTTAATCTTTTTTTTTAATGTTTATTTACTTTTGAGAGAGAGAGAGAAAGAGCACAAGTGGGGGAGGGGCAGAGAGTGATGGAGGCACAGAATCCGAAGTAAGCGCAAGGCTCTGAGCTGTCAGCACAGAGCCTGATGCGGGGCTTGAACCCACAAACCATAGGATCACGACCTGAGCTGATGTTGGACGCTCAACAGACTGAGCCACCCAGGCACCCCATAATCTTTTTTCTCAGAGACTTAATTATGCTATTTATTCAGGCCCCACTGATTATTTTTGCTAAATATATTAATTTTACAGTAACTTGAGCAACATTTATAAATTTAAAAAATTAAAGACAAATTAAAAGATGTTGCTAATTGCTATCCTCTTTCTTGTAAGCAGAATCCCAATTTGGGGGAATGGCAGTACACACGATTATAGACACTGACCTCCCCAGACACACTTGCAACTATGAATTTCCACTACTTTATTGACATGTATTTTGTCCTGTTGCTCATGCCTCCATTTTTCAAAATGTAAAACACGGATGTAGTGGTCAGGGCTTCAGTAGATATTTTGTTATAAGCATAACAGGTGCAGAGATGGGGAGTAAGAGAAAGGTGATCAAAAGGTACAAACTTTGTGGGGTGCCTGGGTGGCTCAATTGGTTAAATGACCTACATCAGCTCAGGTCATGACCTCCGGTTCATTAGTTCAAGCCCCAGCTGGGGCTCTGTGCTGACAGCTCAGAGCCTGGAGCCTGCTTCAAATCTGTGTCTCTCTTGCTCTCTGCCCCTTCCCTGCTCATGCTCTGTCTCTTGCCCTCTCAAAAATAAATAAACATTAACAATTTTTTTTAAGAAAGGTACACACTTTCAGTTATAAGATAAATAAGTACTAGGGATGTAATATACAATATGTCGACTACAGTTGTCCCTGCTATATGATATACAAGAAAGATGTTAAAAGAGTAAATTCTAAGAGTTCTAGTCTCAAGGAGAATTGTTTTATTTCTTTTCTTCTTTCTTTTCATTTTATTGTCTCAGTATTAGATGATGGATGTTAGCTGAACTCATTGTGGTAATCATTTCACAATATATGTAAATCAAACAATCATACAATATGCCTTAGAGTTACACACTGATGTATGCCAACTATTTCTCAATAAAACTGGAAAACAGGTCTACAGCATTAAAAATGTTAGAATACCAGAAAGATGGAAAATGTCTAGCTCTTTCAGTACCAGAAGCACAGTTTCAGCTGATTTCAGAAACTTTTTATTACCATAAAATTGGTTACTTGTTCACATCAGTCCAGTTAAGTTCACGTCACATAGACTCAACTGCAATACTGAACATGTCTAAATAACTTAAAAGAATAGATTCATATAATAAAATTAGACAGCATACAAAATGTCTTTTATAGGTTTGTTTTTATATTAATTCATAATTCATACCTTTTTTTTTAAGCAGCTGGATAGCTGGTTCTCAAATATTTGGCTTTTGGCATCAGGAACTCAATTATTTACCATTTAGACCAACCATATTCTTCAGTTTCAGCTATAGGCATTATTGGTACTAGAAAAAAAGGGGGGGAAGACTATTCTTAGAATTATCCTGCATTCTGCCTTCTGCCTCTATACAAATGAAGAGGGTTCTTTATTTTTATTAAGAGTGCAAAATGTCTTCATATTTCTTTCTTCCTTTATTTTCTAACTCATTCAGAAGGAAGTAATGAACTTCTTCTGATTAGAAAATTAAGAGAAGACTTCTATTTTATCATAAAGTTTATTATTTTATATATTGCCAAAGTATATTGCCATATTAACTCAATGTATCTGAGACACCTCAGCAACTCCAGCCACACCTTGCATTAGTAACTTCAGTGAAAACCATTTTAGATGAGAAGGTCCATATCCTCTTTCACAGAATCTAGTGTTTGAAAGTGGAGTGTTGCTGAATTCCTCAAATGATATCCCTTTGCCTTTTTGCTCTCCAAATGAAATGAAAATAATAGAAAAATTGTCCTTTGGGTGTTTCTAGTGTCTCCAATGAGTAAAATCTGAAATGTCTTGTGAGCCCTAAGAAATAAATTCTTTTTAACTTGAAATGATGCTTGAATTTCTTTTCTTACTTGAATTAATAAATGATTTTTAAAAATCTTAAAATATGCAACATAAAGGACAAAATGTAGACAAATACCCATTTTTCCAATAAACTAAAATGAAAGATTAAAAAAATCAATTAGCTATTAAAAGGTTTAAAAATACCCTAATCAGTGTAATAAAAAGCAGAGCTCATTAATTTATATTGCTGAACATCTGTTCCTAGTTATAATAAATTTGGAGTGGTTGCAGAGTGTATTTTCACGTTTAGATTATCTAAAATCAGGTGCTTCAAAAAATTTCAAGCATATTAAACTTTATGATAGACACCAGTCTGGGAAAAAATTACATCTTGTATTATTTGTACTATCAAAATGAGATGTTACTTAAAGATGATATCATTATTTAGAAAATTTGAAATAAAATTGGCATATACTAAGACATGTGATAGTAGGGTCCATGAACTATTTTGCAATATTGTATCTACTTGTATATGAGCTTTCTAAGTTTGCAAGTTTTGTTTCCCATGTACTGTATACTAGCCAAGTTTGGCACACAGGCGTTTGCATAATCCTCCAAGGTACTGTGGAATGCAAATCTAAGTATATGTTTTAATCTGTTAAGTACATGTAAAATATTTTTACATTTAAATAAATTTCTTTAAATCACATTAAAGAAGAAAGGCATCCACCCAAACAACATGGGGTTATTGAATGCCAGTGGTATGCTAGCATTGTTCTAGGTAGGTGCTCAGGATTCAGCAGTGAGCAAAACTTGACTCGTATTAGTATGCATTCTAATAACCAAATTGTATTCTAAATTAAAGAGCCAAACGTATAGGAGGATTAGGAGGAACTTGACGGAGGAACAAGGGGGAGAAGAAGGGGGGAAATGGTGGGGGAAAGGGAGAGAGGCAAACCATGAGAGACTCTTGAATGCTGACAAAAACTGAGGACTGATGGATGTGGGGGGGTGGGGGGATGGGCATGGAGGAGGACACTTGTGGGGATGAGCACTGGGTGTTATGTGGAAACTAATTTGACAATAAACTTTTTGTAAAAAAAAAATAAATAAATAAAGAGCCAAACGACAAATCTGATTTGGGCACACTGTATCCAGCTGTACACGTCTGTTGCTTTTGCTCATCCTATTCTATTTACATTTAACTCATTTTTTCCTCATTTTTCCATCTAGTGGAACCTACGTGACCTTTAAATCTTAGCTCAAATTTCACTTCTTTGCAGCTTTCTTTTACACTACTTCCATCATATCACCTCTGTGGAAAAGCAATTACTTCTGAGTTCATACATACACACACATATACACATACACACACATAAGTGTATATGTGTGTATATACATGTATATGTATATATACACACATATATTTATACATATAGACACACATATATACATAATTACCTATATATTACATACATAATGCTTTATTGTTAATCACATACTTGAGTGTGAGATTAAAAATATTTTTTAATGTTTATTTTTGAGAGAGACAGACAGAGTGAAAGTGGGGAAAAGGCAGAGAGAGAGAGGGAGACACAGAATCCGAAACAGGCTCCAGGCTTTGAGCTGTCAGCACAGAGCCCTACACAGGGCTCGAACTCACAGACTGTGAGATCATAACCTGAGCCAAAATCGGACGCTTAACCCATTGAGCCACCCAGGTGCTCCTTGAATGGGAGATTTTTAAGAGGAGCCATACCTTATTTGTTTAAATAGCTTCTACACTTAACATATTGCTGGCTGTATACAGTTATTTTTTTAAAAATATTATATGAAAAAATAAATGAATAAACAAATGAGCGGAACAATTTTGGGATGTCTTCATAGATACCATATTAAAAGGACAAAATGATTCAATGAGAAACTAATACTTGATTAGTTTCATATTGCTGCCATGACAAATTACAACAAACTTTGTGGTTTAAAACACTGCAGATCTATAATTTTATAGCTCTGTAGGCTAGAAATCTGACATGAGTATCACTGGCCTAAAACTAAGACAAGACTGCATTCCATTGTCTACATTTTTTTTCATGTTTATTTTTTTTCTAAGGGAGAGAGAGAGACAGAGCATGAGAGGGGGAGGGGCAGAGAGAGGGAGACACAATCTGAAGCAGGCTCCAGGCTCTGAAGTGTCAGCACAGAGCCTGATGTGGATCTCAAACTCACAAACTGTAAGATCATGACCTGAGTCAAAGTTGGACACCTAACTGACTGAGCTAACCAGGCGCCCCCGCATTCCTTCTCTAAACTCTAGAGGAAAATCTATTCCCTGGCCTTTCCCAGTGTCTAGAGGCTGCCGCATTCCTTGAGTTGTGGTCCTCTTCCTCCTTCTTCAAAGCTGGCAATGTCTAATCACTCTGATGTTTCTCTCTCTGACCATAGCCAAGAAAAATATTCTGCTTTTAAGAATTTGTGTGATTCGATTGGACACACTGAGACAACCCAGAATAATCTTCCCATTTCAAGTTCTGCCTTAATTGTATTTATAAAATCGCTTTTGCTATGGAAGGTAAAATAATCATAGGTTCCTGGGATTAAAATGTGGATCACTTTGGTGGGGGAGGGAAAGCATTATTCTGCCTACCACAAATAAAAGCATACCAATAGTTTGGTTCATATGTTGTAGTGACTGCTCATAATATGTAAAAATAAAAATGGCCAATAATAGAGCAAGTTGTAACCATCAAGTTGAGACACTATAGGAATGCACCTAGTGAAGATATTTTCTTCATAGTCGGTGAAGAATTGAGTAAGTAAATAAATAATTGAATAAATGGAGTCAAGGAAAGTTACATTAAGGAATGTTTGAAAAGCATACAAACATTTGGAAGCCTAAATACGAGCCTACAAGACATCAAAGCCAAAACCAAGTTTTTTCCATAGAAAGTGAGCTTCAGAATTATGACTCTCTTTCAGTTGAGAAGCTGCAGTATGAAGGGGCGTCCCTACGTCTATTTTCACCATCTTAACTTCAGTTGCCAGATATCTCATAAGTTTTGAATGTTCTAAAAAAATAGATCTTTTGCAATTTCCCCAAAGAGGTCAAAGCACTGTTAGGGCATTTGTCCTGAGATGCAGGCTGTGATTTCACTGGCTCAGTTTGTCCTGTCACTTCTGCTTACATCCCATGAGCCACCCACACTAATTTCTTACCATCTTGATAAACACATCCGTCAAATACTACTACTTGTCAATGACATCAATTTAATTTTATTGGAGATAGGGTCAGAAGCACATATCTAATAGACTACCATCCTCTAAATCAGATCTAAAAATACCCACATTTGTTGCTGTCACCACCATTTCTTTGAAGGTAAGAGAGGAGGAAAAAAAGAAAATCGACCCTTGTAAATGTCAGCAAGGAACAAAAAAATGGATAAAAGGAGAGTGATGAATGTGCAATGACTGTTTGATTTAAAAAGAAGTATTAAGCAACTTTGAATTTCTCGTCTTATTTAAGCTGATAGATGTTCTTATGGTTCTGGTTTTAGTATACTCGTTTAAGTTTTCAACATCATATACAACTGCCATTCAGACAATATGTTTCATTTGTGTCAAATGCAGTTACAAACCTGTATTTTGTTATAGGAGCAAAGTTATGTTGCTCTTTTTAAGTCATTTTGAAATATTAGCAGACAATTTCAAGGCAAGATTGTGTTTTAGAAATTATCTCATTTAAGCACACAGTTTAAAGATGAGCAGCTTGGATGGGATTTAGTGATTTGCCCAAGGTCACATAGCTAATTGGTGGCAAAATTGGAGGCTAAACTCGATTTAAATGTCACTATTCTTCCTCACAACCAAGCTTCCCTTCAGAGTTTCTCCTTCTTTCTAGCAACATCAACGTTTGCATTCATGGTATTCTGTAATATATGTGTATTCTCCCACCAAATTATTGGAAATGGACCAGATGTTATGGACCATATGTTTGGTTATTGGTCCAACAAATGGACCAATGTTATGCTATTGTCAGATAACATCTGCCATGATGCTAGTTGCATTGTTAAAAGATCAGTCTGATTTGGGGGGGCAAAGTCAGGGATTCCAGGAGGGAAAAACAGTGCACATAGGATGAACCATTAAGAATATATTGCAGTTAGAGGTGAGAGATGAAATAAAATTGGTCTAGGGGAGTGTCAATGTCGAAACAAGGAAGATGATTCTAAATTTGTTAAAATTAGTAGGACATGGTGAAGGAGTAAGTACGGAGGAAGAAGGAGAAGGAGGTAACAAAGATAATTTCCAAATATCCGGATTACTCAATGAGAATGTAATTTACTGAGATAGGAAATATTAGAGAAGTACCAAAGTATTAATTAGCTTTTCGTAGGTTTTGAAGCAATAACACATAATTTCCCAATTTTAGTAAGAATAAAAATTTAGCTTCTTGTTCATGATTAGTAATGCAGAAATACCTATACTGAAATGTTATATAAATAATTTCAAACTGGACCTGATGCGAAGCAAACCCCAATAAATGTTAGCTAATATCATTACTATTATTGCCCTTTTCCCAATAAAGAGGAAATTGAATTGTAAGAAGCTCAAATAACTTGTCCAAGATCACACAGATAGTTATAGATAGAAACAGAATTTGAGGCCAATTTTATTGAATGCAGATTCAATTTTTAATCATATATTAAAATTTCTCTGATTTTTTTCCACCTAATCAATTCATGTGGACCAAGGGGCCCTCAAGTAATGACATTCTACAACCAGCCTATTGTTGGTGATAGGCATGGAAGTCCTGCTTATAGCATAAACATTTTATATATGACAGACCAAAATTGCTTATCAGTGGAGAAGGGAAAGATATTTTATTTTATTTTTTTTATTATTTATTTATTTATTTATTTATTTTATTTTTATTTTTTACAAATAGTTTATTGTCAAATTAGTTTCTACATAACACTCAGTGCTCATCCCCACAAGTGTCCTCCTCCATGCCCATCCCCCCTCCCCCCCACATCCATCAGTCCTCAGTTTTTGTCAGCATTCAAGAGTCTCTCATGGTTTGCCTCTCTCCCTTTCCCCCACCATTTCCGCCCTTCTTCTCCCCCTTGTTCCTCCGTCAAGTTCCTCCTAATCCTCCTATACGTGCAAACATATGATATTTGTCCTTCTCTGCCAGACATTTCGCTCAGCATAACACCCTCAAGGTCCATCCATGTTGCTACACATGGCCAGATTTCATTGTTTCTCATTGCCATGTAGTATTCCATGGTGTAGATAAACCACATCTTCTTGATCCATTCATCTGTTGATGGACACTTAGGCTAAGGGAAAGATATTTTAATGAGTACCCTGTACTATTAAATTTGTACAAGAAAAATAAAATAAATTTGGACCACTACCACTAATCAAGTACAAAAATCTATTTCAAATAATTCAATGACTTCATGAACTCAGATTAGAAAAGAACTATTTGTTTATTTATTTAATTATTCCAGTTTAATTGAGATATAATTGGCACATAACAAATTTAAGATTCAATGTGATGATTTGATACCTGCATATGTTGCAAAATGTTTACCACAATAAGATTGATTAAAACGTTCTGTTCTTCTCTCACATAATTATTACTTTGTTGTTGTTATTATGGTAAGAACATTTAAAAATCTCAGTGTAGTCACCATGTTCTTATTTATTAGATCTCTGGAACTTCTTTTTCTTACAACTGAGTTTGTACCCGTTGATAAATCCTTCTCCATTTCCTCCACTCCCTGACCCCTTACTCTCTGTTTCTATGAGTCTGACATTTTATTTTAAAAGTTTTGTTTATTTATCTATTTTGAGAGAAAGAGAGAGAGAGAACACAAGCGAGGCCTGGCCATAGAGAAGGAAAGACAGAATCCCAATCTGTACCAGCGGTGCAGAGCCCAATGCAGGGATTGAACTCATGAACTGTGAGATCCTGACCTGAGCCGAGATCAAGACATAGATGCTTCACCGACTGTGCCACCCAGGTGCTCCAGAGTCTGACATTTCAGATTCTACAAGTAAGTGATAGAGTATAATATTTGTCTTCTTTTTGCTTGATGGATTTCACTTAGCATAATGCCCTCAAGTTTCATCCATATTGTCTCTAATGGCAAGGTTTCCTTCTCTTATGGTTAAATAATATTCCATTGTAAATATATACATATATACCACACACACAGGCACACACACACCCCACATTTTCTTTATCCATACACCCATCAATGGACATTTAGGCTGTTTTCATATATTGGCTACTGTGAATTGTGAATAATGCCAAGATCCAGATTTCATTTCCTTTGGATATATACCCAGAAATGAGATTCCTGTATTATATGGCAATTTTATTTTTAATTTTTGGAGGAACTTCAATACTGTTCTCCATAGTAGCGGCACCAATTTATGTTGCCACTGGGCTCCCTTTTCTACATATCCTTGCTAGCACTTGTTATTTCTTCTTTTTTTGATGGGAATTTAGTTCTTTCTCAAGATTGCTTTGGCTATCAAGGTCTTTTGTTTCCACAGGAACTTTAAGATTGTTTTTTCTATTTCTGTGAAGAATACTTTTGGAATTTTGGTAGGGAATGCATTGTACCTATAGGTGTCTTTGGGAAGTATGGATATTTTAACAATATTAACTTCTAGTCATGAACACTGGATATCTTTCCATTTATTGGTGCCTTCTTTGATTTATTTGATCAATGGCCTCTACTTTTCTGTGTATAGATTTTGTACAACCTTGGTTAAACTTATTCCTAAGTACTTTATTGGTTTTGATGCTATTGTGAATGAAGTTGCTTTGTTTATTTTTCAGAGATTTCATTGTTAGTGTATTGAAAAGCAATGGATTTTTGTATGTTGATTTTGAATTCTGAAATTTTGCTGAATTTTTAAATTAGTTGTAATAGTTTTTATGTAGAGTCTGTAGGATTTTCTATATACAATATGAAGTCTTCAGAAAACAGAGAAATTATACTTCTTCCTTTCCACTTTTGATGCCTTTTTATCTTTCTACCTGAGTGTTCTGGCTAGGACTTCCACCATGGTGTTGAATGGTAGTTATAAGAGTGGACACCTTTGTCTTGTTCCTGATTTTAGATGATCAGCTTTCAACATTCCACCATTAAGTATGACGATAGCAGCAAATCTATCATATATGACCTTTATTATGTGGACACACATTCTTTCTCTACACAATTCATTGAAAGGTTTTAGCATGAAAGGATGTTGATATTTGTCAAATGCTTTTCTGCATCTACTGAGATGATCATGTGATTTTTGTCTTTCCTTCTATTTATGTGTATCATGTTTATAGATTTCCGTATATTGAAAGATCCTTGTATCTCAGAGATACATCCTCTTTAATCATAGTGAATGATCCTTTTCATGTACTGCTTAATTCAGTCTGCTAGCATTCTCTTGTGAATACTTTCATTTATACTCACCAGGTGTATTGGTCTCTAGCTTTTCTTGTAGAGTCTGTATCTGGCTTGGGTCTCAGGGTAATGCTGGCCTCATAAAATGAGTTTTGGAGTGTTCCTCTTCTGCAACTTTTTGAAAGAGTTTGAGGATTGGTATTGATTCTCTTTTAATTATTTGGTGGAATTCACCTGTGTAGCCATCTAGTCCTGGCTTTTTCTTTGTCAGGAGGTTTTGATTACAGATTCAATTTTCTTTCTAGTAATTGTTCTGCTAACATTTTCTATTTCTTCATATTTTTGTCTTGGTAGATTGTGAATTTCTAGGAATGTATCCAGTTATCTGATGTTGTCTATTTTTTGGAGTAGAATTCTTCATAGTTTTGTGAAATTATGTAATATACTCTTTTTCACTTATAATTTCATGTATTTAAGTCCTCTTTATTCTTTTCTTTGGTAAGTCTAGGTAAAGGTATGTCAATTTTGTTTATCTTTTCAAACATTCTGTTCTTAATTTCATTGATCTTTCATAGCTTCTCAGTTTCTATTTCATTTATTTCTGTTCTGTTATTTTTTATCTCCTTCCTTCTAACTTTATACTTTGTTTTTATTTTCCTAGTCTCTTGGGGTATAAAGTTAGGTTGTTTAGTTGAGATCTTTCTCACTATAAAACTCCCTCTTAGCACTCCTTTTGCTTCATTCCACAAGTTCTGATCATTCTTTTTCCATTTTCCTTTATTTCAAGGTATTTAAAAATTTTTTCCTTTTGGTTTCAACTTTGATTCATTGGTTGTTCAACAACATGCTGTTTTATTTCCACATATTTGAGAATTTTCCAGTTTTCCTCCTGTTACTGATTTCTAGTTTCATACCACTGTAGTGATGAAAGACTCTTGGTATGATTTCAGTCCTTCTAAATTTTCTTTTTTTTTTTTTTAATTTTTTATGTTTTATTTATTTCTAGGAGAGAGAAACAGCGTGAGCAGGGGAGGGTCAGAGAGAGAGGGAGGCACAAAATCTGAAACAGGCTCCAGGCTCTGAGCTGGCAGTCAGCACACAGCCCGTCGCGGGGCTTGAACCCACGAACCGCGAGATCATGACCTAAGCGAAAGTCGGACGCTTAACCGACTAAGCCACCCAGGCGCCCCCTTCTAAATTTTCTAAAAATTATTTTATTAGCGAACATATGCCCTATCCTGTAGAATGCTTCAAGTACATTTTAGAAGAATGTCTATTCTGCTGCTGTCAGATGGAATGTTTTGTGTATGTCTATCAGGTTCATTTAGTCTAAAGTATAGTTCGGGTTTAGTGTTACTGATTATTTTTCTGTCTGAATGATCTATACATTGTTGAAAGTGAGATAGTGAAATCCCTTACTATTATTGTGTTGTTGTCTATTACTCCCTTCAGCATGGTTAGCATTTGCTTAATAAATGTAGGTGTTCTGATGATGTATGCAGATATATTTACACTCATTATATTCTTTTTTAAAAATTAAGTAGGCTCCATGCCCAACATGGGGCTTGAACTCATGACCCTGAGCTCAAGAGACACATGCCTTACTGTCTGAGCCAGCCAGTTACTTCAGTTGTTATATAGTTTTTGATGAATTGATTGTTTTGTCGTTATATAATGACCTTCTTTGTCACTTGTTATCATCTTTTACTTAAAGTCTATTTTGTGTGGTATAAGTATAGTTACCTTTGCTCTCTTTTGGTTTCCATCCATTCACTTTTTTTTTTTGTTCACTTGTTTGTTTTTAGTTTCAGGTGTAGAATATTATGATTCAACAATTCTTAAATTCCACATATGAGTGAAATCATATTCCATCCCTTCATTTTTAACTTTGTGTAGTTTCTTGTTGGTAGTATATAGTTGTATCTCCTTCTTTAAATCTATTCAGTCACACTTCTCTGTCTTTTGATTGCAGAATTTCACCCATTTATATTTGTAGTAATTATTGATAAGTAAGAACTTACTATTGCTATCTTGCTAATTATTTTCTGGCTGTGTTATAGCTCCTTTTCTCTTTTCTTCCTCTTTTGCCTTCTCCCTTGTTGAAGTGATGATTTTCTGTCATGGTATCTTTTGATTCTTTTCTCTTTATCTTGCATGTAACTATTGTAAGTTTTGTTTTATGATTATCCTGAGGCTTACTTGAAACATCTTATAGATATAGTAGTCTATTTTAAACTAACAACAACTTAACTTGATTTTAATATGAAAATTTCACCCTTTACTCCTCTGTTACACATTTTGTGCTTTGATGTCACAATTTTCCACATATAATTATATATTTTTGTAGTATGTATCCATTAACAAATTATTATACCCATAGGTTACATTATGATGCATATATGGTTTTTAATATGGTTATTATTTAATCTTTATAGTACAGTTAAGTGGTTAACACATCATATCATAACATTAGAATATTATGAATATACAATATAGAACATTATAAATATGACTATTACCCGATTTGCGATATGATGTCTTCACAACACAGACCACTGGTCCTACAACATTGACAACTCTGTGGTGGCCCAGTAGCTTCAAGGGTTGTTGGAGTCCTCAGTAGCACCTCCAGGACTATCAGCTAGGGATCAGGGCAGTCACCAGTGATGGCTGGAGGCAGTGGTAGGATTACACTCAACTCTGTGCTGACAGCTCAGAGCCTTGAGCCCAGTTTGGATTCTGTGTCTCCCTCTCTCTGTCCCTCCCCCACTTGTGCTTGGTCCCTCTCTCTCTCTCTCTTTCTCTCTCAAAAATAAACATTAAAATATATATTATAAAGATATATAATATAAATAAAATATACAGGGATGACTGGGTGCCTCAGTTGGGTAAGCCTCTGACTTCAGCTCAGGTCATGATCTCACGTTCGTGGGTTCAAGCCCCGCATCAAGCTCTGTGCTGACAGCTGAGAGCCTGGAACCTACTTCAGATTCAGTATTCTCCTGTCGCTCTGCCCCTCTCCCTCTCATACTCTGTCTCTCTCTGTCTCAAAAATAAATAAAACATGTTAAAAATTTAAATTAAATATATGTATACATATAATATAAATGTAAATGTATATTTATAAATATACACATTTTATTTATAAATATACATAGACACACACAAACACACACACACATGTACACACACACACACACACATATGTGTACCCCAAACTAAATAATAAATAGATCTATAAATCTAACTGAAGTAAAACTGTTCCTTGTAAAACTGAATTGAGGGGATGGGCAAAGTGGGTAAAGAAGATTTATTGATGGTGATGGATGGTAACTAGACTTTTGATGGTAATCACTTTGCTGTGTACACAGATGTCAAATTATAATGGTGTGTACACCTGAAGCTTACATAATGTTATAAAGCAATTTTACCTCAACCAAAAAAAGAAGAAAATAGTAAAAGGAATGCATTGAATAAAAGAATATATTTTCAACACAAACTGGCATAATAATGTTTTTTTCTGGAAACTATTAAAAAATTTACAGATCAATTCAGAGGAAGCTCACTAGAAATATGGGTAAAATAATTTCACAGACTCTTCACAAATGAGGCTGACAAAATGGCCAAATAATATATGAAAAGCTGTTTAACACTCTCATTAGTAATTAGGAAAATGAAAATTATGATAAATACATATTGCTATTATAAATGGGCAAAACTAGCAAAGATGATAAAGTTTAACAATACCGAGCAATAACGTGGAGGAACTGGAAACTTTTATATTATGATAGTGCTTTATGACTTCGTAAAACACCATGTCAGTTGATAGTAAAAGGCAAGTACCCTATGACTATTTCCATTTCTAGTAGTATACATCATATAAAATTTCTAGAGCATGCGTCTTGAAATGAATGTATATGAATGTCTACAACAGTATTGCTTGTAAAGCCCAAAAGTGATTTGACCTTATCAAATGAATGAATTAATGTACTGTGACGTATTCTTAAAATGAGACATACATGGCATGCATATCCACAATGCTTTAAACAAAATATAATTAACTCAAAAACTTTTAGATAAACTTACAACTGAGGTAAGTAGAATAAATATGATGAAACACTGACATATCCTATATACAAATATAAAAAGTTAGGATTTCTGATCATACTTTAAAACCTTTACAGCTTATTACCAAAGAGTATTTTAGTCTGATTCCTGAATTCACACAGACTTCTTACTAAAGAAAGTAATATTTACTGAAGTATTCAAACATATTATTTCTAAGTGCCCCTTCAACTATTCCCATGATTCTCTTACTGATCATGTTAAACAGCCTATCAAAAAAGACAAATAATGATTCTTACTGAAGCAAATGGGACTTTATGACATCACACTTTGAAGAGCCAACAAATCTGTAATCTTATCTAGTTTGACACTTATAAAAGGCATTTCAAAAATTGATTGTATCTACTATGAGTTTAAGAAGGTTAGCATACAACTAGGGAAACAAATCTTAAAACCCTTTCTCTAGGGAATGTGCTCTAAAAGATTTTATTCTTAATTCACAAATACTGTCATCCTTCCTTTAGATTTGATACAGATTATTATAAAATATTCCATTTTCTTTCATTCTAAAATGAAGTAGCTCATGTTATATGTATAGAGTTAGCTATTCTTTACTATATTATATGAAATAAACATTACTTCTAATTTCCGAAGTTTCAATACCTTTGTGTTTCCAGTGTGCTATACAAATTTAAACACTGTAAATTTTCATGTTTTTTAGTTATAAGTAATAATGTTCATGTATAAGATTTCAATGAGAATTCAGTTTTATTGATATTTCTTGGTTAAGGGAATTGACTCCTATTTATGTAAAAAGTATATTTACTTTAGTCATATATCCTTTGTTTTGCTTACTCTGAACCTATTTATCATAGTCCAACTTTCCAACTCCCAAAAATACAGTTTATGTAATAAAAATACTTTTGAACCTGAAAATGATTTTTTTTTACTGCTGGCATTTCTGTTTTTAATAGTAGAAACACTGATCTTTTGCAAATGAAATCAGGCATTGGTGACTTCAGCATCCTATAGATAAGAAATATCACTTTTAAGTTAGCTCAGTAGATTTATAACTGGTCTTAAATCTTCTGATTGTATCTTGGGGTAAACAAAAATTGTTTTCTGGTATTGATTTATGGAATATTGACTTTTGGTAATTACTTTCAGTAACTGGTTCACTTTTGATAATTTGTTGCTTTCCCAGTTTGTGACTTGCACTTTCAGTATCTTAACCGTGTCTTTGCGTAGCAAAAGCATTGGCTTTAATAAAGTGAAACAGATCATGCTTTTGGTATTGTACATAAAATTTTATCACCATATCTGGGGCACCTGGGTGGCTCAGTCAGTTAAGCCTCCAATTTTGGCTCAAGTCATGGTCTCACAGTTTGTGAGTTTGAACCCTATATCGGGTTCTGTGCTGACAGTGTAGAGCCTGAAGCCTGCTTTGGATTCTGTGTCTTCTCTCTCTGCCCCTCCCCTCCTCATGCTCTTTCTCTGTCTCTCAAAAATAAATAAACATTTTTTTAAATAAAAAAAATCTATCACTAAATCTAAGGTCACATAGATTTTTTCCTAAGTATTTGCTTCTAGAAGTTTTGTTGCTTTTCATTTTATATTAGGTCTATTTTGAGTTATGTATTTGGGGAAGCATATGAATTATGAATTGTATCTAAGTTCAATTTTTTAGGAGATAGCTGTCCAACCTTTCCAGCGTCATTTGTTCAAAATAATATCCTTATTCCATTGAATTGTCTTTGAATTTCTGTCAAGGATACATTTAGAATTTTTGTTTAGGTTTATTTGGGGCTGTCTTCTATTTCATTGATCCACAAATGTATGCTTTCACCAATACCATGCTATCTTGATTACAATAGCTTTAAAATAAATCTGCAAATCAGTTAATGTGAGTCCTCCAACGTTGTTCTTTTTAATCAGTATTTTATTAGCTATTCTAGGTCTTTTTGCCTTTCCATATAAATTTATTTATTTATTTATTTATTTATTTACTTATTTACTTATTTATTTATTTATTTAAAGTCTATTTATTTATATTTGAGACAGACAGAGACAGTGTGAGTGTTGAAGGGTCAGAGAGAGAGAATCCAAAGTCGGCTCTGTGCTGTCAGCACAGAGCCCCATATGGGACTCAAACTCATGAAACCCCGAGATCATGACCTGAGCTGAAACCAAAAGTGGGACACCTAACTGACTGAGCCACCCAGGTGCTCACCATATAAATTTTAGAGTCAGGTTTTCATTACCTAGTGAATACCTCCTGGAATTTAGATTGGAATTCTGTCAAAGATAGTTCTAGTTGGGAAGAATTCACATCTTAACTATATTGTATTATACAATCTACGAATATAAAATTTGTCTTCATTTATTTAAGTCTTTGATATCCTTTTTTAAAAATGTTTATTTATTTTTGAGAGAGATACAGAGCACAAGCAGGGAAGAGGCAGATAGAGAGGGAGACACAGAACCTGAATTAGCATCCAGGTTCTGAGATGTCCGCACAGAGCCCAACGAGGGACTGAAACTCAGAAACCACTAGATCATAACCTGACCTGAGTCAGCTGCTTAACTCACTGAGCCACACACCCAGGCTCCCCTTAAGTCTTTGATTTCTTTCTTAAGTTCTGTATAGTATCTACCTACACATGTTGTATATATATTGCTCTACTTAATCTTATGTATTGGGAGGGAGTTATTATAAATGACATTTTTAAAAATTACAAATTCCAATTGTTGCTTTCTGATATAGAAGAGTCATTGCCTTGTATCTATCGACCTTGTATCTTGCCACCTTGCTATGGTTACTTAATTATTCCAGAAGATTTCTGAAGATTCTTTGAGTTTCTACATAGAAAATCGTGTCAGCTGTGAATAAAGACATTTCAAATTTTTCTTCTCCAATTTTTTTGGAGGATGAGAGATCTTTTGTAAATGTTTTTTCAAAATTACCTTATTGTACTAACTAAAGTTCCTAGTATGGTGTTGATATGGATTTTTCTATATATTTCTCTATTTCATTGATTTTTTGCCATTTAAAAAATTATTTCTTTTCTCTACCCATTTGGTATTTAATTCATTTTTCTTTTAGCTTCTTAGAGTGAAAGCATAGATCTTGGATTTTAGGGGATTTTTTGTTTTTGTTTTTAATTAGAAGCACTTAATACAACATATTTCTATCTAGGGACTATTTTAACCACAAGCTTTGATATGTTGTATTTTCCTCTTTTCATTCAGTTCAAAATGTTTTCTAATTTCTCTGTGAATTTTTTTGCTTTATTCCATTAGTTATTTTAGATATTTAAAGTTTTTTAAATATTTGATGATTCTTTATGATATCTTTTTAAAAATGATTTATAATTAATATTGTTTGGCCAAAGAACACACCTTGAAGATTTCAGTCTTTTTAAATTTATGAAGACCTTTCTTACAACTTAGAATATTGTTAGTAACATATTGTTAGTAAATGAGTAATGTATACTTTAAAAAATATATATATTCTGTTAGAAGAGCAGAATGGTTAATGGCAAAATTTCTGGAGGTAGGTGCTGGTACATCTGCACTTTATGGCTTTCTTTCTTTTTAATTTTTTAAAATATATATTTATTTTTGAGAGACAGAGAGAGAGACACACACAGAGTGTGAGTGGGGAGGGGCAGAGAGACAGAGACAGAATCTGAAGCAGGCTCCAGGCTCTGAGCTGTCAGCACAGAGCCCAGTGTGGGGCTTGAACCCACAAACTGTGAGATCATGACCTGAGCTGAAGTCGGACGCTTAACCGACTGAGCCACCCAAGGCGTCCCAAAGTAAGTGTCTTAGCCACATATCTTAAATATTTAANGAATCTGAAGCAGGCTCCAGGCTCTGAGCTGTCAGCACAGAGCCCAGTGTGGGGCTTGAACCCACAAACTGTGAGATCATGACCTGAGCTGAAGTCAGAGGCCTAACCGACTGATCCACCCAGATGCCCCTGCACTTAACTGCTTTCTAATGTGTAATCATAAAAAAAAATACTTAACCTCACTGTGATGTAGTTGTTTTTGTCTGTGAAATGGAAATAAACTGAAGATACCTACTCTATTAGTGTGGTTATAAAGATTAATTTTTTTCATTCATATAAACCTTTGATCACTTTTTACATGCCATATATGTTACCTGCCATCATTTGTATTATGATTATCATGACATTTGTCTTTTTCATTATCATCTGCAGCAGCAACAATTGTGTCAAATAAATTTGAAAAACATATTGATGGGGCTCCTGCGTGACTCAGTTAAGCATTTGACTTTATTTTAGCTCAGGTCCTGATATCATGGTTAATGAGATATAGCCCCACATTGGGGGGATCTGTGCTAACAGTGTGGAGCCTGCTTGGGATTCTCTCTCTCTCTCTCTCTGTCTCTGCTCATCCCCCACTTATGTGCACTCTCTTTCTCTCTCAAAACATATAAATAAACATTTAAAAAAAAAGAAAAACATATTGAGAGGCAATAGGTAATATGTAGACAGAAAGTGAGAAGTTTATAACAGAAGGAGTCTATCATAAACAGAAGAAGTGGATGAATGGAGAAGACATATGACATCAGGACATCATTTCAAAGGTAATCTCTTTTCATGCTATACTTCCTCTATAGCCAATCTCCTCCACATAAATTTATGTAGAACTTCATGCACCATATATACATTTGCTTATGATTCCCAAATGCATAACTTTGAGCCAAATCTCGTTGAACTTCAGCTGTCTTTAGCTACTGTTTGCTAAAAACTATTGCTTAGATCTCTGAAAGTGTCTTCAAGATCAACACATCTATGCTTAATTTCATAACTTTTGCCCTGAAATTGTTTTCCTCCAAAGTTTGTGACAGTATTGAACCATTCACCTTCTTGCAAAGGCCAAGATTTCCAATTTTAAATGTATCCGGAAGTCCCATTAACTTTCCCTTTTAAGTAGTGTTAAATTTAAGTATTGTTACATTTGTACATTACTCTCTTTCCTTAGCATCATCACTTTAGATCAAGAAAGCATTTATCGTGTGGCCAGTTATGGACTCTTAACCAATCTGTCATTCATCTCCTCACTTCCAATTCCATACCTATATTTTAGCCAAATTGGTCATTACAAAATGCAAATGTGATCATATTACCCCAACACAACCACCTCCATTATTTAAAAAGTATTTGGCTTTCAATTTCTTTTAAAGATCTTGGTCCATTTCCCATTCATATTTGTTATCACGCTTTCTCCTTTTCTCCACATCTCAGTCACACCAGCTTTCTGGCACTCAGTCAATGTTTTCCACTCCTTCTAGCCAAAGTACCTTCGCATACTATATCCTGTGCCTAGGCTCTGTCTTACTTTTCTTCAAATCAGACTTCAGCTCAAATGGTCCACCGTCAGGGAGACTTTCCTGACCATGATTCGATGTCTGTGTTCCCATTGTTTCTATTAGATAGGTATATTTATGCATGTGATTTGTGATTAATGCCCTATACTTTAAGTGCAAATGAGTAGGGACAATGTTATTGTTTACTACCATATCACCAGTAACCTGCAAATGGCTGATTGCCATAATAGCCATAAAATCATATTTTTAATGTCTAAAAAGAATATAAAGGAATAAGATTCCAGTTGAGAGTGGCATAAATGAGAAGAATCAAGCCTTACTTAAAAAGAAAATTAGCAAACTATTAGCATTGCAAGACTACTTGTAAGAAGAGCAAGGTTCTTATCATATAATTTTATCTTTGAATTAACATTTTTTATTATGAACACAAAACTCTTTTCCTTAAAAAAAAAAACCACTATATTATAGTGAAAAGAAGTCTAGACAAGAAAAGATAATAGAAAAATCAGGCTCTGGTCCTGACTTTTGACAAAGGAATCATACAGTAGAGTTGCACACAACTCTCATAAACTGAAAAGAGGCACTTCTGGAATGTATCTCCTATCTCGGTACCAGTTTCCTATTAACCTATAACAAATTACTTCAAATAATTAAGTATTTTTTTTTGTTTGTGTTCCACTTGTAGAAAATCCAGAAATAAAATTTTAATAATAAAATCATTTGGGAGATGGAACCACAGAACATCTGAGAGAAAATGTGGAGGTAAGGTAGAGGGAATCTGCAAGTCAGTGCTGATTGTGTACTTCAAAATGATGTTTCCCACAGATTAAGGCACCCGGGGTATTTGTACAAGTTCTGTCAGTCATTGGTGGACTGTTATTCCTGGGGTGGATGTTAATTCCTAGTAATTCTTTTCTGCCTGGCAAGTGGACACTGTGGAGTCCAATCATAAGGAATCTTGAGTAATTAATTGGAAGATAAACCAGAGTGTATTGCCCTGGAAGCTCAAAAGGATATGGATAGAGTATAAAAACTATCAGCTATTGTGTACTCCTTGCACTGTAAAGGCTCACTCGTGTCCCATGAAAATACATTCTTATAGCTCCCAGACCACCCATTCAACATGCACTTCATCCATGGCCAACACGTCCCTTGCCCTAAGTTTATTGCCCAGTGGAGTAACTCAGACCTTAATTTCTAAGAGGAACAACCACTGGTTATGATGTCCTTTCAAGCCACTGTTCCTAAAATTGCCCATTATAGGGCATGGACAAAGAAGCCACAGTGAATTCTCTGATTTCCAGATATACTCTTACTGGTCCTCACTATGTAACATCAACTCTATCTCTTATGATAATACAATTTTCCCTATCAGTATAGTATTCCAGGAGAGTACTATATTCTTTGTCTCCCTGTCTCCTATGAAACACTTGCTGTATCTCTTGATAGATGCTCATGTGTGTGTCTCTGTAAGGGCCCAGCCAGAAGCTGGGCTCTGAATGATAAGTAGATTCTGGCTTCAGAGAACATGGTTTTGAAGCAGTAACCTAAGTGTCTTTGCTGCTAGATTCTTAGACTTTTCTGTGGGACTTGTCAGAAATGAAACTTGGTATTCTCATTATATCGCATGTCATTCATTCCAAAGCCTGAATCTGTGCAGAGCTCTCTCTTGCTCTCTTTTCTACTCTCTACTAGTGGTCTTCTGAGTCATTAAATGTGTTACTGATGTCCCCAATATCCCAAGAGGCCCACCTAGCACTGTGTATCTTCCTTAGAGATGGGAATTACAAGACGCCATGATTTGCTCTTTATCTTCAGTGGGATATGCTAGATCATTGTATTCCTACAATATTCACTAATAAGGTAGTCCCCTGTATCTCTGCAGGCTTTATTTTATAACCTCTGGTACTCATGTCTCCTACTTTCCCATAGTTCTTTCCATTCCTTGCTTCCCGAATATGATTAAAATAAACTCCTCAATATAAGAGAACAAAGTGAGGTTTACTAGAATGTCCAGATGATCAAGTTTACGTTGGACTATATAGTGACAAAGGGCAAGAACACAATTAAAGTTATGGCATAACACAATGAAGATGTATTGTTGTCCATTTCAAGAGAATACAAATTGTTCTCTCCCTCTTCCTTTATAGGGATGAAAACAACACATTCACCAAATCAATAGCTACATAAAAGTGCCAGAGGCTTGTTGATTTGTCCTAGTACCAAATCCATATTCAGCATATCAGCTGGGAGTGGGGCTATCACTTGTTTACCTTAATACAGTCTTCTATTATTTGCACATCTTAAGGATTTTTGGTGAAATAAACAGTAGTATGATAAGACTACCACACCTAAGTCTTCTTCGAGAGTAGCACTAATCGCTACCATTCAACTTGAGATACTGTATTGCTTCTGATTTACTATGTGGGTCAAGGATGTATGTAGTTTCAAAGAATTCCACCTGGCCTCCCTACAGTAAAATCTTGGTTCTTACTCCACAGCTACCTAATGTGAAGGTTCTGTAAGTTGCTAAATGTGTTCATCATAATTACAAACCCATGACTAGAAAAATGACCAGTGTTTGGTACTCATACCCTTTGGATTCACTATGAAGCAAACTTAGGGAAAGAATGCATTTATCATCTGACCTGTGTGTTCCTTGCCTCTAATGGAGGGCCATAATGGTGTTTTATGTTCCTCAGTAGTGCTTAACTTCCTAATATATCTATTAGCCCTTGGAAGATATATTGCAAGTCAGGGAACTGGATTATGATTTTCTACTGTGGTAACTGACATCAGCATTCTGCTCACCAACTGTTTATTCTTTCTGATATTTAGTCAAATAATAACCTCATTGGCTAACCATCTTCTTATCCTTAATAACATACTGGTTTATTCATCCTCATCACATATTCCTGTGTGTCGATAGCCTCCTGCTGGCCATTCGAATCTTGCTACTCATTACAGTAATTGCATACACCTTGCTCTTGACAATTATGTGCTGCTATCTGGCTTCTGCTATTCTTGAATCCAGTCATCTCCATTGATGCTATAGTTCAAATTGCTGTATCTGCCTGGAATGACCTCTTTTGAACCCTGTTCTTTTCTTCCCACAAATCCATCCTAAGCACATAACCTTCTATGTCCACATTAAAATCTCATCTTTGTCATAAAGGTTCCTCAGATTCCCCCAGCCAGAATTTGTTACTTCTATATTTTTCTCATTTTTAGTTTATGTATTAGAGGACTGTGTATTTCACTCGAGTATAGAATCCTTTAGAACAGAAATTTTGTCTAGTTTATCATTATGTACCTTGAAGTACTCTTCCCTGATTTGAGAAAATATGAAATGTATATATAGTATAAAGATTATGATTGTTTATATATTTCAATAATTAATCTTTAAAAGTTTGTTAACACTAGAAATGGAGCATTAAGAACAATTCAGGGTTGTGATTTTTTAAACGTATGTAAGGCAGGTGAATAAGATATATTCTATAAAAATGTATTTATTATATATGAGAATCTCATCCCTAAAGAATGACAGGTAAGATAGGAATTTATTCATTTTAATGAGAATTGATATGTATTACACCAAAACCATTCTACAT
This sequence comes from Hyaena hyaena, assembly GCF_003009895.1. NCBI lineage: Eukaryota > Metazoa > Chordata > Mammalia > Carnivora > Hyaenidae > Hyaena > Hyaena hyaena. Next base: position 535,421 of record NW_024081721.1, on the reverse strand, counting down.
CTAGTATATTTTCCAGTGACTAATTTAAATAAAGTAACATGGATGAAGTATTTGTAATGATACATGTGTATATATATAGATCTATGAATCTACCTATATTTCTTGAAATGATTAGGGGAAGAAACATAACAATAGTGATTTCTTTATGTTAGCAATTCTGTGCTAGTTTACTTTATCTAAAGATCTCAAAGGCTTTACAAAGATTAACATCTCCCTCTTATCCAGTGAGATAAGTATCATTATCCAAGTTTTATAGTGAAGTGATGGAGGCACAAAGAGATTAAGTGATTTCCTCAAGGTTACTGCCAGTTATGACAAAGAAAAGGATAGAAGTTAGATTTATGAATCTCAGTCTTATGCTTTAACTATCTTTGGGCTCTGTGTATTTGTCACCAAAGACATCCAGATTAAAAAAAAAATTGACACAGTAAACAAAGACCATATAGGTACAAAATAAATATTTGGATATTCGACAACAAATTGATTAAACAGTTAAAAGCATTAAATACAAATCTGGAAAGGTAACTTTATTAAAAAGAAGGAGGTCATAGTTTATAATTAAATGAGACTGGAAGAGATTGTATTGCTTTACATGTCAGTCAATTGGTATATAAAATTATACCATTGTGTCTTGAGAAAAGTCTAAAAATATATGTTTCTATGTTTACATCATCTGAAACTTATTAACATGGCCAGTGGCAACTTATAGACCTAATAACTACATTTGGGTAACATGTTTTCTTTGCTCTTTGTTTTTAACAATCTGTCCTGTCAGATTATAAAGGTTAAATTATTTTTCTAAGTGACCTCTATGTGAAATAAGAACTGCATTGTGAAAGCAAAACAGAATTTATTCTTTTATTCTGGTAAGTCAGGCAAAAGAATTATCATTGTACAGTTTGTTTAAGTATTCATAAATCTACACCTGCAGTATGTATTTATTTATCTACTGATTGTTTAAGAGAAATAACAGTGATGTCAGGTAACTGCTACAAAATTCTGGGCATTCTTTTTTGTTGAAACTGTGTTTCTGAGTCTTTTGAAGACCATCTGGTGGTATTAGTAGAAAATGAAGTCAAGTCATCTGACATTTCTTCACTCTGAGCCAAAGTCCACTTTTGTTAATGGAGGGTGTCTGCAGGTTCCTTGATATTTAAAGTTAGGAATTCCATATCCTCGAATTGATTTTCTTTTCACTCATATGCCAATAACCTCATCTATTCATAGTCAAATGTGAAAGGAAAATAAAAGGAAGAAAGGTCATTTGCACCATGGATCATGGATTACCCAATTTCTCACGAACTGTTTTCCTTCAATCCCTTTGACCCATATCCCTCTGCCAGTGACATATAATGAACTGCACATATTTGAGGTGTATATTTTGATAAATTTTGGCATATGTAAACACCCTTGAAATCACTGCCACTGTCAAAATAGTGAAACTGTCCACTGTGCCCAAAGCTGCTCTGCTGTGATTCTCCCATTCTCCCCTCTGACTCTGCCCTAGCCCCACCTTCTACCCCCACCCCCAAGCAATCACAGATCTGCCTTCTCTCACTACAGCCTAGTTTTCATTTTCTGGAATTTTGCATAAATGGGACCATACAACATGTACTCTTTTTCATGATTTATTTTAGTCCACATAATTATTTTGTTATTAACCTATGAAGTATATATAAAAGGATCTTTTTTTTTGTATTACTGGATAATAGTTCATTGCATAAGTATACTACATTTTTAAATATTCATTCAAATTTTGATAACCATTTGAGTTAATTTCAGTTACAAATAAACCTCCCTTGAACATTTGAAGTATTTGCATGTACATACATTGTCATTTCTCTAGGTAAATACCTGCCGATGAAAAGTCCACATCATATACTAGGTGTATGTTTAAGGTTTTCTTTTTTCTTAATTTTTTAAAGATATTTTTCATTTATTTTGAGAGAGAGAAAGGCAGAGTGCAAGCAGGCGGTGGGGAAGGCAGAGAGAGAGGGAGACAGAATCTGAAGAGGCTCCAGGCTCTGAGTTGTTAGCACAGAGCTCGATGCAGGGCTCATACCCATGAACCATGAAATCATGACCTAAGCCAAAGTTGGACACTCGACCGACTGAGCCACCCAGGTGCCCCAAGTGTAAGTTTAACATTTTAAAAGACTATCAAATTGTTTTCAAAAGTAGTTGCACATTTTTTACCTTCCATCGACCATGTTCAAGAGATCCAGTTTCTCTACATGTTTGCCAATTTTTCATATGACAATTATTAATTTTGGGCATTATAATACATGTGTAGTGATATCTCATTGTGACTATAATTTGCACTCTCTTAATAACTGATGACATTCAGCATCTTTTCATGTGCTTATTGCTATCCATCTATCTTTAGTGAAATGTCTGGTCAAAATTTTTGCCCATTAATTTGATTTAATTAACATCTACTCTAAGCAAATCTGAAAGATGCTATAACTAAAATCTCCTTGAATGGTGTGAGTCCAGATTTTTGAAACATGATGTGCTTACACAATACTTTTACACTATCTAATGACTTTGCAATCATGAGAACAAACAGTTGTTTGGGAATCATATAAACAAATGAATGGCTCTCCATATTTTTATTGAAGCCATTAGCTGGTTAACTTGGTCTTATAGAAAAATATACTACAATCTCTATAATATTGTTTGCTTCTTTAATGCAATAACCATCAGCTCTGTATATTTGTTATTCCAGCAATGAATAGAAAAGCTGGCATTATTTTTTTAAATAAGAAAATAGCTTATTTTCATGTAATTAAAAAAGTAATTGACTAAATAAATTTTAAGACATCTTTTGTGATTGTCTAGTATTCCTAAGGTATTTTTTATGTTATGATAAAAACTGGAAATAAATGCTTGTTATCTGGATATAGATGCAAATCACAAAAGCCAGATAACCAAAATATGTATGCATCAAAAGTAGTTCTTCTAACTTTTCTTATGTTTTCAAAATGTTGTATTTGTGCCAATTCATGCCCAAAGCTTTAGTGCATTATTTTTGGGTAGGCATTATTTAAAGTTATTTATTTATTTAATTTGAGAGAGAGAGCATGCAGAGGAGGGGCAAGACAGAGGGAGAAAGAGAATCCCAAACAGGCTCTGCTGTACCAGCACAGAGCCAGATTTGGGGCTTGAACCCATAAAACTATGAGATCATGACCTGAGCCAATACCAACAGTCGGATGCTCAACTGTCTGAGCCCCCAGGTGCACCAAGTTTTGTTTTAATATGCAAGAATCTGAGTGTGTATGTGTTTCTCTGTGCACACATGCTGGTGATATGTGTATATATACAATTATACATATACGTGTATAAGTTCTTTCACTCTCTCTGTATACATATATATACACACACATATATATACATCATACATATACATACTATATGTAGTATACATACATATATATACACGTCATACATATATATACACATAGTATATATATAATATAATATAATTAATATAATATAATATAATATAAAGTGTATGTATATGTATATATGTATGTATACTATATATAGTGTATGTATATATAGTATACATAGTATCTATAGTATATGTAGTGTAGTATATATATATACACACATATGTATAATTTCCCTCTCTATATACACATATATATACATCATACATACATATATACTATGTATACTATACATACATATATATACATCAGACATGTATAAATATATATACTATGTATACACATATACATAGTATATATAATATAATATATATTATATATGGTGTATGTATAATATATAGTATCTATAATATATAGCATATAATATAAAACAATATATGTGTATATTACATATATAAAGTTGTATCTATTCCCTGAAACTCTTCTCTTTGAACTCTCAAGAAAGGAAATGTAGTATATTTGAAATTCACAAGTTCCAATTCAAAATTCACAAGTTTTTGTGAATTGATAATTTCTCTTTTTCAAATTTTGACAAATTGTTTTTTAAACAAATTTCTCTAGGGAGCAAGGATGATATTATTATTCAATAATCTTCAGAAACTTGACAGAGAATAATACCTACGTAGCATAACCTCATTGATGACCAGGGTTGAATCTGATGATTTGATCAAGTAAATGGAGTTTGTCTTCATCTCTTCACTAGAGGACACACACATTGATGCCTTCTTCTACTTATTCTACCTATCAAACTCCTACTCCACTTCAAGATAAGGTCCAGATTCCACCCATTTTCTTAAACCTTCCTTAACTTCTTAGAATGTACTCTCCATTAATACATACTGCATTATTATCTATCTTCTTCTCCAACAGACTTCTATAAATTTCCTTATTTCAAGTATGGTGCCTTTTTCATATCTATACAGGCATACCTCAAAGCTATCACAGTTTGGTTCCACATTACTGCAATAAAGTGAATATCACAATAAAGTGAGTCAAGTGATGTTTTTGTTTCCCTGTGTATATATGTTTATGCTAAACTGTACTATAATCTATTAAGGGTTTAATAGCATTATGTCTAAAAATATATGTATTTTAATTAAAAATAGTTTATTGCTTAAAAATACTAAGCATCATCTGAGCTTTCAGCAAGTCATAATTTTTCTACTGGTGAAGGCTCTCACCTCTGTGCTGATGGCTGCTGATCAGGGTGGTAGCTACTGAAGGCTGGGGTGGCTATGGCAATTTCTTAAAATAAGACAAAGAAGTTTCCCACATCAGTTGAATCTTCTTTTAATGAGTGATGACTCTGTACATATGATGCTATCTGACAGCATTTCATCCACAGTAGAACTCTCTCCAAATTGGAGGCAATCCTCTCAAACTCTATCCACTGCTTTATGACTAAATTTATAGAATATTCTAAATCCTTTCAACACTTTCACAGATTCTTCACCAGGAGTAGATTCCAACTCAAGAAACCACTTTTGGGCACCTGGGTGGCTCAGTCAATTACACATTGACTCTTGATTTCTGCTCAGAACATTATCTCACAATTTGTGAGACTGAGCCCCATGTCTGGCTCTGCGTTGACAGCATGGAGCCTGCCTGGGATTCTCTCTCTCCCTCTGCCTCTGCCCCTCCCCTGAGCGCTCTCTTTCTCTCTCTCTTTTTCTCTCTCTCAAAATAAATAAATAAAAATTTTTAAAAAATCACTTTGTTTGCTCATCCATAAGAAGTAATTCCTCATCTGTTAAAGTTTTATCATGAGATTGCACCCACTCAAATATAATAATGATGAAATATTCAAAATATTACAAGAATTGACAAAATGTGACACAGAGACTCAAAGTGAGAAAGTGCTATTGGAAAAGTGGTGCAGATAAATTTGCTTGACCCAGGGTTACCACAAACCTTCAATCCATAGACAACACAATATATGAGAAGCACAACAGAACAAAGCACAGTAAAAGAAGATACACCTGCAGAATATCCATAAATATTATGACTACTGAGTTGTTGCTCTAAGTCTGCAGAAGTAGAAAGTCTCTTCCCTTAGGGAGATGGAGATCTCAAAGTTTAGCAGAAAAGATGGACAGGAAAAATAATTAAATAGTCATATAACAGGCACAAATATGTGATATTATTTGAGACTATACCCTGAGGGAATCAAGGAAAGCTTCCTAGAGTAGATGACACCTAACTTCAGTGTTAAAGAGCAATTAGGCATTAACCAAGTAAAGGATGAGTGAAGGGAAATAGTCCAAGGAAAGACGACTTTGAGACCCGGGATAGTAAAGGAAGATGCAGAACCTAAATTGTGAGATTAGGATCAGAAAAGTTGAGACTGGAAAAGAAACCAGACACCAGGCCATAGAAGGCATCTTAACCTGGGCAACCACATATTTCCATTTACTAGGTTTCTGTTCATTTGTGCTGATGCAAACCAGAAATTTCATTCCCCTTCACTCATATGGTTCCCACTTTGAACAATCAATTCTAAGGTCGCTGTAATTTAAGATTGCCTCCTGATTTTTTATTCTCTCTCTCTCTCTCTCTCTTTGCAAATAGAAAGGAGCCTTTGAAAGATGTTAAATAAATATCGACACGGTCAGATAAACCATTTAGAAAGACTAATAGAGCAGCTGGTTGGAAGATGACATTTCAAAGGAGTAAGATTGAAGCCATAAAAACTACTAAGAAACCCCTGGAACCATCCAAGTGGGAAAGGATAAGGTCCTGAATGGCAGCAATGGTAAAAAGGGTTAGAGAGAAGAAATAATTTCAAGAAGTATTTAGGAAGTAAAATAACCATCAGTTTTGAACAGTGGAGACAAACAAGGAGAAAACAACTAGATACTAAATGTGATGCAGAAGAATAAATGCCAGTAAGTGAAGGCATAGAAACGGGGAAAACTGTTAGATGTGTTCTTCGATGATGGAGATAAACATATTTTACAGATAATGGACAGCATGTTTTATGCTATCTATTTTAGATAAATCATAACATGTGTGTGGACATAATAGTAAGGTAACTCTGGAAGAGTTTCTTATACACAAACAGCAGACACCATTAATGTCAGCACTGTGAAGTGTGAGCCTAGAGAGAAGCATGGAATATTCTGGAGCCTGTCTGGACTTGGATGCATGCAGGGTCATGACGGCAGGCTGCCAAGTTTTGCAATAATGTCCTGGTATGAGCTGCCAAGTAAGTCAGCTGTCAGAGCCAGCAAATCAGAGCTGGGATCTGGTAAGCAATTCATCACTGAGGCTAAAGGTTGAAAACGAGATAAATAAACTGAGGATACAATAGGTAATCGGACTAAAGCACAAGTAGGAACAAAATCAAAGACTCCCTGCTGGGGCAGGGAACACTGAAGACAGCATTTGCGATGAAAAGTGACAAACATACAGTTGAAAAGCCTCTCCTGACCACAGAAGCTGAAAAGCGACAAGGCAAGAAGCAGGCAGAGGTAAGACAAAGGAACTGAGTATTCATTCACCGAGGTTAAGTTTTACCCAAAAAAGTAAACTGTCAAATGCTAAACTTAACAGATTAGTTTGTGGATTCAGAAGCAACTACATCCAAAAGCAGTCTATTTTGCTCAGGCCAGGGTCATTTAATTTTTTCGCATGCAGTGAGAGCAATAGAAAAAAAAAGCATTAAAAATGAGATGACTTGGGGCACCTGGGTGGCTCTGTCGATTAAGTGACCAACTTCAGCTGAGGTCATGATCTTACAGTTCATGAGTTTGAGCCCTGCATTGGGCTCTCTGTTATAAGTCCAGAGCTCACGTCAGATTCTCTCTCCTCCTTTCTCTGCCCCTCCCCCACTAGCACTCTCTTTCAGTCTCTCAAAAATAAAAAATTACAAAAAATTAAAAATTAAAAAATTAAAATGAGATGATATAATAAGTGTTGGTAGCTATATGATGAGGTCTATAGGCTTTCTAAGATATCCAGAGTATTCTCTTTTATTTTTATTTATTTTTATTTTATTTTTATTTATTTCTAGGAGAGAGAGAGAGAGAGAGAGAGAGAGCGTGAGCAGGGAGGCTCAGAGAGAGAGGGAGACACAGACTCTGAAATAGGCTCCAAGCTCTGAGCTGGCAGTCAGCACAGAGCCCGACGCGGGGCTCGAACCCACGAACTGCGAGATCATGACCTAAGCGAAAGTCGGACGCTTAACCGACTAAGCCACCCAGGCGCCCCCAGAATATTCTCTTTTATATAGGCATATGTAAAACGTTAAGCAGTTTGACCTATGGTCACATGTAACTAAATTTTGTTAGTGAAATAAATTATGTCAATAAATGTTTGTCTTCTGAAAGAATATCTTATAGATAGCTTTATTTTTTTTTTCCATCAACAACCCTCATATTTTTCAGAAACTTGGTAATTTTCTCCTCCCCTAAAAACCCTCACTTTAAAATGATGTATTCTATTGCGTTGCAGTCACAGTTAATAGTCAACAGGAACAAAATCAAGAACTAAAAGCTATCATGACAGTAAGGTTCGGGAAATTACTGAATAGTAATTTGAAACTTAAAATTAGAACAACTTTCAAAGTGGCATCTGGATGTTAGATTCAAGCTTATATGTCTAATCTTAGATATTTGCTTATAGGATATTCATCACTCTATTTATGGACTTTAAAAATTTTTTGTGCATTATACGTCACACTCAAATAAATGCTGGCACAGTGAAATCTACCCACTTGCGAACAGATACTACATTGAAACAAAGCAAAAAGCAAAATGACCCTTTGTATCATACTTGGAGTAGACCATCTATTTCAAAAATAACTATGGATCTATGGTCAGGAAAGATTATATACAATGAATTGATACGTTAAGGATCAATAAAGACAATAATATTACTATAATCTATAACAAGTCAATATAATTAAGGTTTGCAGAAGTACTTATTTTAAAATTTGGTTAATAAGATTTAAGCAAATTAAGTTACTGAGTTTTTATAAGTAACATAATTAATATGTCATTAAGACCTATTGTTAGTTTCCCTGGGAAATTATCTTTTCATTGCATCTGTCTAGGCTGAATACAATTCATTTTATTGTCTCCCATAACTCACTTCTTATGGTTTTATGAAAGTGTATGTAGTAGTTTCACCTCTGGCTCTACCCTGTGTTATACTACATCACAAACTCATTTAATGGTGATATTAATGATTTTAGAAATCACTACAAATGCTTGGCAGCATCGTCGTCGTTAATGTCTCAAGGGAACCATACAAGTGAGTTTTATCAGCTTGACGCTGAGGTATTTGATGAAGTAATAACAAACTGGCTCTGAATTGTCTTTCATTACCCTTTATCTCTCCTAGAGAGAATATAACTTATTCAAATTATAATGGCCTCTGTTATCAATGAGCTTTACTATTTATTTACCTGCATCCAGACATGCAAATGCACATGCATTCTGGTTTTTCAACCTACCTGTAATGAAATTTCCTCACTATCAGAATCATGCACAATCACAAATTACAAACTAGTTTCTAGTATAATTTGCTTAGCATAAAAAAGCCCTACTCATTCTTTTAATATACTATCTTGATTAAATGAGTAAAATCCAATCATTAGAGTTGAAATACAGTATATGGTAAACAACTTTTAAAATAAGATCACTATTTCAATTAGGAGGTAGTTTTGTTTTTCTCTTAAGCAACGTATGAAGTCGAATGGTGCTGAGCCTAACTTAGGTTGTAGAGAATTGTTACAGACTGGTACTCCTTGGCACAGTTATCTAGGTATCTATTTTTTACTCAGCTTGGTTATCTTTATGACAATATCCTTTATGTTTGTATAAGCTGGATACTTTCAAAGAGCTTTCATACTCCACATCAATTGCACCCCCTTAACCAATTGTAAAGTAGGGTAAGAAGGTATAATGATGTATATGGTTGACAGAGGAGATCCAGAAAAGTGCTTTGATGCCATGTAAAGAGAATAAAGAGAAGAGTGTTACTTGGGTCATTCTTCTTTCCTCTCTGCCTTGTCTGCTTTTGACCCTGAGAATGACTCTGTCTTCCTTGTCTCTCTAAACATATGTTAACTAAAAACGCAGAAAAACCAAATTCTTACAAAGAAGTTAATGGCGATCTCTAAACTAAACCCTTTTGCCATTGATTCACTCATACAACAGATATTTATTGACTACTGCTTTCATGCCAGATACTGTTCTAGATACCGAGGATAATGCAGTGATCGTACAAGGCAGGAATTTCTACCTTCACTGTATTATATTGAAGGTGATAAGTGTCTAAATGCTATGGAAATAATATAAAATCATGTAAGGTGGGAGGAGTTGACTAGAGATTGCTTTTAATTTTAAAAGGAATAATGGAATAGACTTCAATAGCATAGTAATAGACTGGAAAGAGATGAGGTAGTAAACCACCTTATGGCAAAAAAAATCGGGCATTTGTAACAATAACTTCCAATGGCTTACCATTTTCTATTTTGCAAAATATTCTTGATATATCATTAGATTTAATCCTCCGAATAACCCTATGAAGCAGGCAGGACAACTTGGACCATCCCCATCTGAAAGAGAAAACACATTTGAAGAAATTAAATATGGTAAGCAACACCTGCATTAATTTTCTTCTACCAGACCATATTTTAACCCTTTAATTTAATATTCCACATGCCAATGCATTAGCTTCATTGGGTTTTTTTTTTCAACCCAATGAACCTTCTTAAAATTGAGATGTTGGCATGACATCCACAAAGGTAGAATCATGTCTGTTTTATTCACTGATGACTTCAATTCATTAAGTTAATTAGTGCCTAGCTACATGGGATTTCTTCCTGATTTTAATACACCCTTCATTTTTTATTTTTATTTTTATTTTTTAAGTTTATTTATTTTTGAGAGAGAGAGCGAGGGTGGGAAGGGCAGAGAGAGGAAGAGAGAGAGAATCCCAAGCAGGCTCTGCACTGTCAGCCTGGAGCCCAACGCAGGGCTTAAACTCACACACGGTGAGATCATGAGCTGAGCATAAATCAAGAGTCAGATGCTTTCTTTTTTTTTTTTTTTCTTTTACAAATAGTTTATTGTCAAATTAGTTTCCACATAACACCTAGTGCTCTTCCCCAAGAGTCAGATGCTTAACCACCTGAACCACTCAGGTTCCCCGAACCCTTAAATTATTTCTGCTTTCTCTGACTAGAAGTAAATACTTGCTCACATTCTCTTTTTCTGTCTTTCCATTATGACATCAAATATTTCTTTATAGTTGCTGTTTTCTCAGATGGCAGACAACTTCTTATCATTTGGTTCTTATCACATTCAAATTATTTATTATCTACCTACTTTTTAAAAATAATCTTAGTGTTCACTTAGTTTTGAGAGAGACAGAGTATGAGCAGAGATGCTGGCAACATGATCATAGCAATATTTTAAATTCTCAGAACTTTACAAAATACATTGTAACCACTTTGTATTTGATGTTCTAATGAATAAATAATGGCTCTCAAGTCATCTTACAGCTCCAAATATGTTCTTAAGCATCAGTAACTACAGAAAGTACTTGGACCTAATAAAAGTAATAGTCATTATATCAGGTTCTTTTCTTAGCATTAAATGTTTTAAATACCATTACCATTATCATTTTTCATATCAGAGAACTGAGTCAGAGAAAGTGCTTCTACCAGCCAATAACTCTCAGAACCAGGATTTGAGTACATAATCTTAACAACCTCACTCTATGAAATTCTTTGACACTACCCCAAAAGATTATGAATATTTCCTTTGAATTAATATAATTATAGTTATTATAATATTTCCTTTGAAAGATTATGTATACTTCAATACATTGACAGGTCTAGGGAGTGCCATTTGCATTATTGTTATAGAAAATAATGTGAATAAACTCCCTTGGTTCGGCAGCATGAAGGTCATTGTTTTATGCAGAATACCTTGAACAGCATATAATTTTCTCCTATTGTCTTCTGCCCTGTCTGATTGGTAAGTGGGTAAATACTTGTCCACATACTCTCAACATTTTTTTACTCACCACTAGAAGAACTGTTAGGAAAAGTGTAAATGTTTTTTAAAACAGATCATCTTAACTCTACAATGTTTATACGTAAATATACATTGGAAAGCTTGGGTTTGTATCTGGAGGAAGAGGAATTTCCCATCAAAATTGTAACACAAATAGTGGTGGAAGAGAAACCTAAGGAAACTAGAAAATTTTTCTGAGGTATACATTTGTCTACTTTTAAAAATTTTTTTTTTTATGTTTAGTTATATTTGAGAGAGAGAGAGAGGCAGAGTGCAAGCGGGGAGGGGCAAAGAGAGAGGGAGACACAGAATCAGAAGCAGGCTCCAGGCTCTGAACTTTCAGCACTGACCCTGTCACGGGGCTCGAACCCATGAATCCTGAGATCATGACCTGAGCTGAAGTCAGACACTTAACCGACTGAGCCACCCAGGCCCCCTACATTTGTCTATGTTTTAAAATTAACAATTATAAACTCTTATTTCAACATCATAAATATTAGTTATCAAAGAAATTGGATATTAATGTGTAAGGGAAAGATATGCAAGACTTTTCCACAGACTATAAAAGGTGAGCTACTGTTCTCCTCCTTAAAGTGAAAGAAAAAGCGTAAGATCAAAAAGTCACGTGAGGATATATGCAATGGCACCAAGCTTGGAAACTTGCACCCATGTAAAGTGTTTGGGAAATAGCAGAAATGAGTAATGATCCTTCAATGATCTATATTAGTTATTCAAAGTGTATTCTGCAGAGCCCATAAGTAGAATCTTAAGTGTTATACAAAATAAGATTTCTATGGCAGATATATTTTTAAAATGCTTGATGAAAGTTAAGTGGTATTTCTGAAAAACTTCTTGGAACTTTCAGTACACCTATGTGTACTTGAGCTATGAATACTCATGAGTCAGTTACATGTTGCAGGGTTTCCCAAGTTAACTTGAATTCAAAATCACATTTTCATAAAAAGGAATCATGTGCCTTGGAGTTTACTTGGGACTATTAATTATTCTGATTAGCAATGCTAGGAAAAGCAAATTAGCTTATGTCACTCACCAGTTGGTAATATAAAAAGAGTAACTAGTATGGTTGCAATGGGTAGAGAATAAATGGAGAGCACTTATTTAACAGCATTTAGGTATAATTATATTGAGAGTTCCTAGAGACAAGATTCTCTGTATTCAAATGTAGTTTCAATTAAATTGCAATCATTTAGTAAAAAAAAACAAAACACAAAACAACAGTAACAAAAAAAATGGTAGATTAAGCTGTAGTTGAAGATTTTATGATTGTTTCTAAATATGTATTTAAAAGGGGTCTTATTGGGGGCACCTGGGTGTCTCAGTCAGTTACGCATCCAACTCAGGTCATGATCTCATGGCTCCACTCCTAGGTTCAAGCCCTGCTTTGAGCTCTGAGCTGACAGCTCAGAAGCTGGAGCCTGCTTCTGACGCTCTGTCTCTGCCTCTCTCTGCTACTCCCCTGCTTACACTCCGTCTCTCTCTCTCTTTCTCTCTCAAAAATAAACATTAAAAAAATTTTAAAGGGGGTCTTATTGTACCTAAATATGTGTATTTCTTTCAGTTCTGTTTTGAACTAATAGTTGTTTATACATATTATTAAATTTAAAAGATTTGTAAAAGTCATCATTGATTGCAAAAAGGATATGTACTCTAAGTACTATTTTTCACCTACAGGAATTTAGCTTTTTAGATCTGATATCATTCTAAGAATATATACCATTTTATCAAGTAGCACCCTTTCTCAAATGTAGCTATGGATCTCCAGAAAGAAGCAGCATCTGAAATTCTAATTTTGCATATTTATTCTAAAAGTAGGACATGTCAGACTAAAATTTACTAGGTAGGTCTCTTCCTGTCTCTGGGATATGTGACAATAAAATACTAAGGAGATGAGTATAAAATCTACTTCATAGAATTTTTTTGAGTCTTGGAAATGAAGAGGATGATACTGAATAAATGAAAGATCAAATGACACATACAGTAAATAAAAGATCACATAAATGAAAGATCAAATGAGAACATTGATACCTTCCTCTTCCCACCTGGTTCACAAGCAAGCCCACAGGCTTCCTTAAACTAATGTCCAGAGGAAATATACTAAGGGACCACTTCTCTTAGAATACAGGATGTGACCTCAAAAATGATTAAAGATCAATGATGATGCCTGGCAGAATATTAGAGGGGTTTAAAGAAGGAGGTTAAAAAAACATGGTTAAAGAAAGAGGAAACCATAGAACTTGACCAGGTAGTTAATATACAGGTAGTACGTGGTGCAATTTTCAGAGCATCTAAATAAGAAATGAATTTCTTATTTAGGAATATATAAAATGTATTGGAGTATAACACAAAGAGTGGACACATCATTAGTTTGCAGTGAAGTTAATCATCATAAAAAGAACACGGCCATACCATATAATCAGAACCAGGTAAAGATATAGAACATTACTGATGCCAGGGAACCCCCCTTAAATCCCTTGAACAGCTCTCTTCATTCCAAAAGAAATATCATAGCTCTTTTTTTTTTTTTTTTGTCTCCTTTTGAACCTCAAAAAAAGGAATCACATACTAGGTACTCTGCTTTCACTCAACATAATGAGATTCATGTATGCTATGCTACCATGTAGTGACTATATTGATTTGAACTTTTAATAAAACAATAATTACAATTATTACAAATCATAGAAAATAATTCTATAAGCTGCCAAAATTTTAAGACAAATTTCCATTTGAGTGAACCAATTACTTTTTATTTCTTTATTTCAAGTATGGTGTTGATGAATCAAAGAATTATCCTGAATGACTTATACAAAATTATGATAAAAATTAAATACAATATCTATGAACATAGGTATTTTTTCATGCATATAGGAGTATAATTATAATGTGAAAAGAATGATTTTCATGTATGGTCTATAGGATTCCTTTTGGATGATGGAAGTTTCTGAAAATCTGGAGGTCACCTACATAGATCACTCACTTGAAAACTTTCCATGTTTACACACACAACATTTTGCATTTAATTTTAGAGTATCAGACCATCTGAAAGAATTCACAAATCTATTATACTGAGATGAAGAACATTAACTTTAAAGTCATATTTTGCCAACTTAAAAAAAAAGACTGTTTAGAACAATACTGTCTTTTTGTAGAGAAGAAGTCATAGAGGTTTTTGTCATAATATGTTTTAAAATATAATAAGTAGGCAGATAGCTTACCTTTCTGGGTAGTTGAAATTAGGCCACCATGGTTTAAATAGTCTTGCCTATGAATAGACTCAGATTTATTCTCTTGCTCTACTCTAGTCCAGATACAGTATATAAGATAATTCCCCCTCTCTCTCTCTCTCTCTCATACTCTTCTAACATGTAATTTTTTAAAGTCTTTGGAAATTCTTAGATTTTTCTCATTTTATCACTGAATCATTTAGTGAAAACAAGATTAGTCAGGTCCAGCTGTAGCTAACAAAAACTGCTCTAGCAGTACCTCTACCAAAGAGGTACATAAAAGGAATTAGTGCCAGCAAATCAGTATTTGGGCATCCTTGAATAATTACAGAATCACATCACAGAACTGACCTGCCTGTGACACTAATCTGCCTGTGACAAAATCAGGAAACTAAAGAAAGGCACTGATCCCCCAAATTAGATTATAAAATGTTAGCTGGAATCTGGAGATCAGAGAACAACTTTGGTTTGGGGAAAGCACCACCTGCTGTGGTCCAAGCATGAAAAGGCTGGTGGCAGGCTTGGCTACACCAACCGTGTTAAGGGTAGGGCCCTTCTCTCCGCTTAGATTAGCTCTGAATTCAAGATTTACATGAGTGCGCATGATCAGTAGAACCTCCATTATATCCGGAACTCCGGCCACAAGGAAGTCCGGGAAATATAGTGTTTAGTTTTTTGCCGCTGCGGTACAGAAGGAAGACCCCAAAGAGGAATTTAGGCTGAGCGACATTATTTACCTTACCTGCCGCAGACATCTCACAGTATTGGAACAGGGCTTCAGAACAGGGCTTCACAATTATTAGCATGTGATTATCACATGAACAGCAATAAAGCTTCAAAAGAAACATGACTTAAAGGCTATTCTTTTTTTGTTTGTTTGCTTGTTTAAGGAATACGTGGTTTTTACGTGTCAAGGCTATTATATAATAGCAAATAGAGAATATACCACTGAGGACATGACTTCTGAATTCTACACAGTAATTGAGATTGCTCACAATGTCTTACTATATTGAAATTATTTTTGCATTAAATATTGTTTTAAATAAAAGAGCCTGAAATTGGCTTGGGCTGACCCCCTCTTCTTTTCTTTGTAATGTGTGCGTGTGAGCCTGTGTTCTCCTTAGAGTGGAATTTTTCACTAAATTAACATTTTTTGTAATAGAAGCTGCTATGCATATTCCAGATATCTAGAGAGACAAGAAAATAGCAAAGCATTCTTTACTTTTTCTGTATTTAAACTTTTAACTTACTCAGCTTAAGACAAGTATTGTACTGCAAATGCTAATTTTTTTTAAACTTCACCTCTATAATGCTCTATAATAGTGATGTCACATATGTATTCTCTGAAAACAGATGTTTTGTTTTTAATATATAAAAACAAGAGATCAGAATTATTAAAAAAAAAAAAAAGTAGAAGAAAGAAAGAAACCTTTCAGGGTGCCTGGGTGGCTCAGCCGTTAAGCCTCAGACTTCAATTCGGGTCCATGACCTCACAGCTCATGAGTTTGAGCCCTGGAGTCATGCTGACAGGCGGAGCCTGGAGCCTGCTTTGGATTCTCTCTCTCTCTCTCTCTCTCTCTCTCTCTCTGCCCTTTCCCTGCTAGCGCTCTGTTTCTGTCCCTCAAAAATAAAAAATAAAACGTTAAAAAAATTTTTAAAAAACCCTTTCCTTAAACTTCCAAATAGGTGAGCTAAGTGTCAGTTTACTTTTGAACTCTAAGGAATGGCACTCATATTAGGGGATTTTTTTGGTAATTTATGCATAAAAAATAATTCTGGTTGAAATCTCTAGCTAGAAAAGTCTTTGCAGTCCAGCATGGTACAATATAGGGAAAAATAAGTTAGCTACTGAGGCAGGCGTCATATGTCAACTATAAAGTGTCAGATACATCCTTATATCCTCTGTTCGTTAAAACTAAAAAAAATAAAAAATTAAACAAACAAACAAAAACCTCTTTGGCATGTTAATATAAAACGTTTTAGGACATATTCCTGTTAAATTGACCTCTATCCATTTAAGCCTCCTTAATAGGTGATAATACTCTTGACAGTATCACTTAAAATGAAATTCCACCCAGAAAAGCTAGGAAAAGATGCCATCTTTTCTCCAAACTACACATATATAAGCTTTGTTAAAGCAAGATTATAATCAATAATATAACAAATATAAAAAAATGTGGATGTGTAAATTAAGCTCCATGTGCCCAGATCCTCAAATATACATATATATTTGTGCATGAAATTATTTATATATATATATAAAGGTCTCTGCATTTCTCACGATTGTGTCTTCCTCTCCACCTCTGCTCCCCTCCAGTTTCAGCTTTCAGTGATCACTCAGCCTCGGGCAGGAGATACCACAGTAGAAGAGCACTAGCCACTCAGGCTGGCAGCTCGGTCCCTTCTGCCCTTCTGGCCAGTCTCACCCTGAGCATCTCTGTGGGGGGGGTGTGTGTGTGTGTGTGTGTGTGTGTGTGTATGTGTGGATGTGTGGATGTGTTGTGGGAGAGTCGGAAAGCAGCGGGGACGTAACAGAACACTCTTTCTTCCCAGTGTCATTGTAATTCTCAATTGCTCCCTGCTATCACATCAGCAAGGTCTCTAGGGAGTCATGATAGAAGCCTAGCTGAAATGCTGGCTTTCTAGCTCTATCACCTGGAGCCAATCACAGCCTTTCTCACCATCGGAAAGGCTATTTATCCTTAAATAAAGAAACTTGACCTTCAGAACTTTTGTAAGAATTGCATAATTGCATGTAACATATGTAAAAACAGTAAGCCTCAAGGTCCACAGCAAGTGGCTTCTGGATACATGTTAGTTCCTTTCTGCCTTCTCCAACTGTCACCGAGCTGTGTTTGCTCTCCTCTAGTGGCAGACGCCCCACACTCACATTTGCATAAATTACTCCTATCAAACACTTTCTTCTGCACAATCCGCCCAGAAGGTCAAAAGAGAAGACAACATTACATCCACATTAAATACTGTGGAAAAACAAAACTCAGACTTATAGAAATAAAAAGAGTCCAAGTACTAAATGGGATACTTCCCTCAGAAAAGACTATTAAAATGAGAAAATAAACAGCATAATTACAGAGAAGGAAGAGCACGTGCTGCTTGCCCAGCCTGGATATAATTTTTGGTTCTGCTTGTCACAATTACAAGTTAAGTAGCATTATGTTGTTCATGCTTAATTTACTTCTGAGCTACTTTAAAGGACCAACTCTTAGTGTGTTTGTTTTGTGAACACACATCTGTTGATGCTGCCTCCATCTTACAGTCAAAGCACAGAAGTTGATTACAGAGTCAATCCTCTGCTTAGAAATAAGACTGCCTTCAAAGAGACATTTGTTTCTATATTGCAAAATTCCCCTAAAATTTCAAATATTGCAAACTGTGTTGTTTTTTTTATAGCCAGATTTATATTTCTTTTAGTGTGCTTTTTCAGGCAATGTTAAGCGTTAGCCACAAGGCGACTTCTTTGTTCTTATTGCATATAAGGTTAACAGTGTGTTACCTATCCATTCACATATGCTCTTATTTTTCTTTCCAAATCACTAAAACTAACATTTAACATTTTTCTAGTGGGTGCAAATGGATTAAACTTTCTATTTACTTGTGACTTGAAAGTTGGAGTCTCTTAGGGAGAGTAAAGTGTAACCTCATATATTTTTGAGAGATGAAGAGACTTTGGTACCACCTTTTGTATCTATATTCAAATATCTCTTAGACACCATGAAAAATTTATATTGATTAATTGATCTAATGCTTATTCAATAAAAGTTTCCTGAAAAGAATTTCTAGGACATAATTAACGTTGAAGTTGTAGTTTAGCTATTTAGTGGTGACTTTATTCCCGTTTTCCACCTTTTTACCTTTGCTTATCTTCATTTGTTGTCTTTCACAGATAAGAAACATTCAGGTCAGCAACATCAATAGGTTTTATTACCAAAAAACCCCAGATGTTATCATCACCTATTCTGTCAGTTTAATTAGAAATATTGAAATATGCTCCTTCCCTGTTGAGCTTAAGACTGGGGAAAATAGCTTGTTTTCGAAGTTCATCACATGCTTATACAGCTACTACTTTAAAAAACGAATCCCTTTTGACATTTTGATGAAGACCATTAAAACCATTAAAACCAAAAACTTTGGGCATTTTTATTTTCAAACAAATAACCTAGGATGTTTTAGTAGAGACTGACCACATTTAACATTGGTTTTAATGGTACGGTACGGATCATGGTACTATATTAGAGGCATAAGCTCTATTTTTTCTGCAGCAAAATAGGACAGTTAGGTCTCAGTATGTTACAGTAATAAATGAACTGAAAATATTACAGGTGGTGTATCTAAAGACCAAATTCATCATTTAAAGACCAAGTGGTTTATTTTCTTTCATAGGTAATACTTCAGGGCAGTAATCTTGGCATAGTCCTTTAGAAACTCGAGCTAATACCTTCTTTTCCTCTTCAGTGAGTAACTTCCAAGATCCTCTGGGCATCATCATCTCAGTCCATCAGAAAAGGGAGGGAACATCAGACCTATGAGGGATACAGCATTTCCACTAGAAATGAGCCAGAGCTCAGTCCCATGGCCACAACCACCTGTGGAAGGAAAACTGGGAACAGGCTAGTTACACGCCTGTGAAGGAATAAGCATATATGATGAATAGCTACTAGCATTCTCTGCAATAGCCTGACCACCAGTAATGAAATATCCATTTGTATATTCCTTCCCATACAGGGAACAAGCTGACTCTCCTTTTTAAGGAGAAAACCTGAAGTCCTATTTGGTTCAAAGTCCGAAATCACTTGGTGACGCATAGATTTCCCCATCACATTCAGAAGCGAATCCTATAGCCAATACCTTGGAAAGATAAGTTATGTCTCCTATTCTAGCATGGACCGTTGGGATCACTGGAGAAGGTTGCTTGACATCAGTCAGTCTCCAGCAGAAATTTGCAGAACCTCCAGCAATTCTGACTAATGAGCTCTTTGTTGTCATTTTTCTTCTTAGCTACGTCTGAACAGGGTGTTTAGAAGCACCCCTGCTTTTGTAGTTGCTCACATTTTGCAGCCTGCAAAATTTCTTCCCAATTCTTCCCTTCTGGAAATTGGGAAGCCTGGATTGGTTTTAAAACTTGAACAATCTGAAGTGTGTGAGAACACAGAGGCGGTTTCCTTGGGGTGAGTGGTAGTTTTTCTAAAATTAATTAATCATTCTATTTGTGTCAGTGACTTTCATGTGCACAAATCACAGAAACAGTTCTTCCCAGATAGTTTCCAGCTCTTACAGTTTTGGTTTGTCTTCAATATACCTGCTCAAATTAATGGCAGCCACCCAGCAACATTGACTTCATCTAAACAGGCTTAGATAGGAAGGCACATTTTTCTATGAATGACTTGGTGATATATATAAATGATTTATTCATTGTACTTCTAATTCTAAGCTATATTTTGAATTAGTAAAGTTGAAAGACAAGAAAATTTGAAGAATTTCAGTGCTATAAAAAGTTCAGCTCAAATAGGCAAAGAATCATTCATACACATGCATATACAGAATAAGTGTTTTATAGGTATTTAAGTATGTGCATTTACACAATGCTTGCAGAAGATGTGATTAATATTCTCTTTAATTAAAGTTATATCTTGCTCAGAGGGCATATTTCAGAGGGCAAATACACATGTATTTCAACTGTGTGTACTGGTATGCACATGTGTAAGTCTAGATCAAGCTGGAGAAGACCAGCACATTTCATTTCAAATATCCTCTAATTCTCTATTGCTGTTAAGTAGGAAAACAAGTAATTTAATGGAATGAAGTCACTGAAGCTACAAGACTGATACAGAACTAATTAGTAAATAAGAAAAAGACTATCAAGTAAGGGAAGAATTTGTTTGATAGTCTTGGATACTAGGTGTAATAAATGGTAAGTTAGGATTTGAAATGATCAAAATTACGTATTTAGGGTACAATATTTAAGATACAATAAAGTCCTGGAATAAGTACAAAAATGGAGATTCACACACACACACATACACACCCACGCACACACACAGGTGTACACATACTACACACACACATAATTGTGCAAAAACAAAAAGCATCATATGCAAAATTGGCTCAAACAAAAATATATAAAATCTATTTCATCCCATAGACAATATTTCCAAAATGTCTCCTAACTTACCAACAAGAAAATTAGTCTTTCTTATGGATTGTAATGAGACCATGCCCAAGGAGAGCACTTTAAGTTCAGAGAATGCCATTTTCATATGTGTTCCCTCATGAAAGTCGGCATTGCATTAAAATGTCAGAGTTGAGAACTGTGACTTGAAACCAGGAATTCATTTCTCTAGCTTCAAATGCTGGTTAGAAAAATTGCCTTAGAATTCTTATTAACTTAAAATCCTTTAATTAATTGTTTTCTAGTGATTGATGCTTATCATATAATTTAACTCATTGAAGGATGTCAATAGCTAGTTAAGACATCTTCTCTACAATATTTAAAAAACTAGTTTATGGATGTTGTGTTGTCTTACTAAAGACAAATGTGCAAAATAACTGATAATGAGAATGTGTTCATGCCCAGAACAACCTGGGAGTTTTCAGCATCAAAATAATAATATATACTATATATTAATATACATAATTTATATATATATATATATATATATATATATATCTCCCAGTTGGTAATCTACAGGCTCAAGTAGGACAACATATGACTATAAATAAAATTATACTGTGGAATTATACTGTGGAACATGATACAAGGAGACACCCAAGAGTGAAACTCCTCTGAAACATGCAACAAGAGAATTTAGATATCGGAAAGACTTAAGTTCTAACTGCTGCTTCACTTACTGCAACCTAAGTGATTTTTTATTTCTTAAAGCAGCAGTTCTAACTCCAGGCCTCAGAATCTTGATCTACAAAATGAGAATAATAACACTAAAACATAATTAGTAATTATTATTTAGCTCAAAGTAGTGTGGGTGAAAACAGATGTGAATATAATCCAGAGCAATATTACAGTTTAATTTTCACACCCAAGTATATTCATTTTTCTGAAATATATATATGCAAACCTCATGTGTTCTCTTCCTGGATAGGTGAGGACTAATTGTGTCCCTGAGTTTGGATCCCAGGAGAGAAAGAAGATCCTCACTTTCCTATAAAGATGTTCTTGGGAAGTATCATGATGAAATGCCCAAGGTCGAGGCAGTGTTAGTCTATGAATTGCCCCAATACTGATATCAAGACTGGAGTATGCTCTTTTATATGTGCACGCAAGGTGTTTCTTTCCTGAATAATATCAGAACATTCTGAATACATAGTTCCTGAAGCACTGTGACCTGAAATAAAAGCATGATGTTCTGGGGCTACTAAAGGACTCAGAAAGGACAGCTGCATTTTTGTAACAAGATGACAGCAGTAGGACATTAGCGGTGATTCTTGGAAGAGAAAAATCCCAAGCAGAGAGGCTGTTCTTGGTTGCTTCTCCAATACCCAGTTCCCCTTTCTCTCTTCTTAATAAGCCCTGAATTTCCAGAGGGTGCCTGCTGACTAGACTAACTCATTAGTTATATGCCAAAACCCTTAGCTGCAGTGACTGATAGAAGGGTGGTCACTTTAGCCACAAACAGTTGTCCAGCTTCAAATCAGGCAAAGGGAGATTTAAGATTTGTTGTTGATCAAGGGATGAAGTCACCTCTTTCTCTGTGAAGGAGAAAGCCTTTAATCCTTGGATTAGCAGGAGTCATCTTCTTACCTTAAAGACAAAGCCAGTTCAAATTGGAGGGCAAGACTGTGATTCATAGAAAAGCTTCATTCATGAGCCTCTGCTCTATGATCTTTGGTCATGTGAACAAATCCCAGTTTTAATTGCATTTTTCTATATCTTGCTACTGAAACAATCATAACTGATACACAAGGGTAATAAATCGGCCACAAAAATGTTATACTTCATAATGTCATATAATGAAATCAGACTTATGATGATTAATTTAAAAATAGTTGTCTGTGAAGTAGAGAAAGATATTAAAAATTGAAAAAAAAACAATATGCAAGTGTGTAGTAGGAGAAGAGCAATGAAAATTTGCAAAGTCAAGTCAACCACATTCATAGTAACATTATTCATGACACCTATGAGATGGAGGCGCCCTAGAGGTCCATTGGTAGATGAATGAATAAGAAAATGTAGTATAGATATGCAACAGAATACTATTCAGCCTTAGGAAAATCAGAAAATCCTGGCAGAGGCTCCTACATGGATGCACATGAAGGATATTAGGCTAAGAGGAAATGGGAAGAGCTGTTGCTCAATGGATATGGAGGTTCAGTTTTACAAGATGAAAAAGTCCTAAAATTGTGTTTGCACAACCATGTGAACACAGTGAATACTACTGAACTATACACTTAAAAATAGTTAAGATGGTAAATTTTATGTTGTGTGCTTTTACCACAATTTTTTAAAAAATGGCTCTGGATCAGGGGAGAATGGACATAGCTTACTTAATGGGTATGGTGTTTTCTTTTGGGGAGAAGAACGTTTTGGAACTAGATGGAGGTGGTGGTTGCACAACATGAAGAATGTACTTTTTTAAGTTTATTTATTCATTTGGATAGAGAGTATGAGAGCAGGGGAGGGGCGGAGAGAGAGAAAGAGAGAGAATCCCAAGCAGGTTCTGCACTATCAGCGCAGAGCTTGACGTGGGGCTCGAATTCACAGAACTGTGAGACCACGACTTGAGCGGATGATGAGTTGAACTCTTAACCAACTCAACCATCCAAGTGCCTGGGGAAATGTACGTTTTTAATGGTTAATTTTATAATAAGTGAATTTCACCTCCATAAAAAAATAAAGGAAAAAAAAGGTGTCTGTGAAGTTTATGCAAAATAGGAGCAAAGTTCACACATACTTCAGGTGTACTTAGGTCCAGCCAAAATATAAAGGATTCACATGTACTTTAATCATTTAGTTATCACAAGCCAATGGTGTGGGGGCTATTATCATCTGTATTTTACAGAAGAGGAAAAGGAAACTATCTTCCAAGAACACAGAGATCATAGGTCACTCCACTGAGGATTCAAGTGAAGCCATCTTCACTGATACCACACATCTTCACTTCTTGAGAAAGAGACAGAGTGAAGCTAGTTTCCAGAGGTATTTCGTTTACTGAAGAAATTCTTCCAGATTCAGCCCATGGGATTCTTAATTATAAACCACATATTGATTTAAGCAGCTTGAATGAGTTCTATTCTTTGCAACCAAATGACACTACCTAGATCTCAACTTGCTGATATGGAGAGGGGACGACAGAACCAGACAGGGCCCTTGTGCTCAGAACAGAAGCCAGGAATCAGGCTTAGACTACCAGCGAAAGAAAAGTGATACTGAGTAAAAACACGAAAGAAATGAGACCTGGGAAGAACCACTGGGCAGAATGTTTCAGCTTGATGAGGAGAAAGTTGTAGGAAATTGAAATGAAGGGTAGCCTGGTGGTCAAACTTAAATCTCAGATACTGCAGATGCAACTCTCACTGATAGTCCTTGGAAACTAGACTAGATTAATTTTGCCTTCGGCTGCACGTGCAAAAGTGATCATAAAGTTCAGGTATGAAACTATTGTTTTGGCCATGCTATTTTCTTTCAGTTTTATTAGTTACAGGTTCATGATCTGTCATCCTGTTTAAAAATGTGAGGGCTTGGAGTTAGAATACTTTGAGTCTTAATTTGCCACTTTCTAGTCAAACCAGTTAGATATGTCACAGAGCAGCAATTTCCTCACATGTGGAATGGAGATAAAAATACCTTCCTTGACATATGTGGAGAAGGATAAAATGGAAAACATGTAAATCAACCACCCCGGTACCTCATTGGTGATTCCAAGTGGTTCACTATTATGTTACCATAATAACCATGATGACTATTGCATATATAAAATATTTAACCACATAGAACAAATTCCTAAAATAACACAGCCTCAGTGAAAGCAAGTTCCATTTTTTCCTCACATATACTTATTTTAAATAAGTTTCTCCTCATGCAAAATGTTCACAGTGATTGATTTTTCAGGAACTCTGAATTTTCACATTAAAGTGCTTCAGGACAATCATAAATTTAATTTAAATATTTGAAGTTTACTGAGATTTAGAGTCTCCTTCTCATTAATATCACAAACATAATCCTGCTGTTTATACTTTTACTTCAGACTGAGTTTCCTTTTACTTACTTATTTTTAATTTTTTTAATATTTATTTATTTTTGAGAGAGAGAGAGAGACAG
Source organism: Hyaena hyaena (assembly GCF_003009895.1). Lineage (NCBI taxonomy): Eukaryota > Metazoa > Chordata > Mammalia > Carnivora > Hyaenidae > Hyaena > Hyaena hyaena. Next base: position 510,406 of record NW_024081721.1, on the reverse strand, counting down.
AGCGCCAGTTGGTGGTGGGAGGTGGGTGGAAGAAAGAATGGGAGCCATGGAATCCAAAGCAGGCTCCAGCCTCTGAACGGTCAGCACAGAGCTGACCCGGGACTTGAACTCATGGGCTATGAGATCATGACCTGAGTTGAAGTCAGACCCTTAACCAACTGAGCCACCCAGGCATCTCTCCTTTTATTTAGTTATTATGCACTTAGGATTTCTTTCATCACTTTAAACTTTTAATTGTAGCACTCAAGAGGGCATCTCCATCTTCTCACAGCTTTGCAGTTAGCTTTCAGCTCTCCCTAATTACTGTGCCCACACACTTTCTATCTCCTCCAACACCCCAGCTCTTTTCTCTGTGATGTGTTTCCTCACCACAAGCTAAATGTATCATTATCTCCCTTTCTACTGGTGGGAAAACTGTCAGCACGCATTCTTACTTTTTTTCTCTGCCTTGTGACTGATGTTATAGACTCTGGGATTTGGGTTCTCCAAACCTTGGTTCTTCATAACTAAAGCCAAGGTTTTGGAATCCCAGAAGAACTTTTCTGGCTCAGGAAAACCAAACGCATACAAACATTGTTTTTAAAACTCTTGCCACTGTTATAAAGATATAAAATCTGTGCAGCATGAAGGGTATGTATGTTTTATATGTATACGAATGTGTTCTAAATGACATTTTTCTGCCATTAATATAATAACCTAACTCTCCTTTAATTTAAACTGCAAGTTTCCTTTAATTTAATATTTAATTTAATAGTACACTGCAAGTATCCTATGTCTTTTTCCACATTTTACTTATCAGCTATGTGGTTTTTTTTTTTTTAATATGAGATTCTTCTTTCCAATATACAGCAGGGTCTTGCTTTAGTTTTTATTTTCTATTTGTCTCATCCATTCTTTCTCTTTTTCTATCTTTAGATTAACCAGTTATTTTTTATGATTTTATTTTATCTGTTTCTTTTGTTATTTTCTTGATTGGCCTAGGGTTTATAATGTACACTTCTAACTTATTGTAGTCTGTCTTCATGTGCTATTATACCACTAAAAGTGCTATATAAGGATTTCATATAAGTGTACCCCCATTTTTCTTTTCCTGGCCTTTGTGATACTGTTGTCATATATTTTAATGTTGCATATGTTATAAAACAGACAACACATTACTATTATTTTCATTTAAGCAATTACCTTTTAAAGAGATTTAAATAATAAAAAAGTCACATATTTAGCCATGTAGTTATTTTCAGTGTTTGTTACTCCTTTGTGTAGATCGAGATTTCTACATGCTATCATTTTTTTCTGATTGACAGGTGTGCTGGTGATGTGTTCTTTTAGTTGTTTTGTGTCTGAAACAGACTAGTTTTTGGTCTTCCTCTGCCAAATTTATTTTTGCTGGATATTGAATTCTATGTCGCCAGTATATATTTTTTCTTTCAGCATTTTAAAGATGTTGCTTCAATTTCTTCTTGCTTATACTGTTCCCAGTAAGAAATCTTCTGTCATTTTTAGCTCTGTTTTCTGTAAGTAATATGATTTTTTTTCCTTCAGACTGCTTTTAAAATTCTCTATCACTCATCCTGAACAATTTGATTATGTACGTTGTTTAATTTTTTTCTTTATGTCTCTGTGCTTAGGATTTATTGAGCTTCTTGGAAAACATGAGTTTATATATTTTAACAAATTTGGAAAATTTGTAGCTATTATTTCTCAAATATTTTTTCTGCCTTCTTGTTCTCTCCTTTCTTTTGGGATTCACCTTTATACGTATATAGGTTTCTTGAAGTTGTCCAAAGTCCATTTTTACAATTTTACTTTTTGTTTTTCTCTGAGTATTTCATTTTGGAAGGTTTCTGTAGTTATGTCTTCAAGTTCTCTAATTCTTTTCTCCTTCAATGTCAGATCTGCTCTCAATGACACACAGTGGATTTGTAATCTCAGAAGGTCTTTTTATTATCTCATCTATATCTCTACTTAAGTATTTTAACATAACTGTTTTCTACTAAATCTAACATGCATGTCAGTTCTCAGTCTTAATTGCTTGGTATTTCCTCCTCTTTTAAGGCTTATGCTTTCCTGAAATTTTTTAAAATGTTTATTTCTTTATATTTAGAGAGAGAGCGATAGTGGGAGAGGGGGAGAGAGAGAGGGAGGGAGAGAAACCCAAGAAGAATCTGTGCTGTCAGCACACAGGTCATGACCTGAAACAAAATCAAGAATTAGACGCTTAACCAACTGAGCCACCTCCATTTTCTTGTATCTTTGCATACCTGATCATTTTTAATTAGATGCCAGACATTGTGGATTTTACTTTGTTAGGTGCTAGATTCTTTTTTTTTTTGTTTCTAAAAATATTCCTTTTATGTTTATTTTATTTATTTTGAGAGAGAGAGAGAGAGAGAGAGAGAGAAGGGAGGGAGAGACATAGTGGCAGAGGAAAAAGAAAGAGAGAATCCCAATCAGGCTCCGTGCTGAGTGTGGAATCAGCAGGGCTCTCATTCCATCACCGTGAGATCATGACCTGAGCCGAAATCAAGAATTGGAGGTTTCACCGACTGAGCCACCTAGGTGCCCCATATTCCTACCAATATTCTTAAGTTCCATGCTGGGATTAGCTTTGAATAGTTTCCCCACACATATGAATCAATCAGTGCTCTGCTGACTGCCTCTAAACACTTTTTTTTAAACTTTTTTAAAAAGTGTGTATTTATTTTGAGAGAGAGCGATAGAGAGTAATCAGGGAAGAGAGAGAGACAGAAAATCCCAAGCAATCTATACAGCTGTCAGTACAGAGCCTGAAGCAGAGCTCGAACCCACGAACCCATGACCTGAACTGAAACCAAGAGTTGGACGCTTAACCAACTGAGCCACCCCGGTACTCTTTTTTCTAAAGACCTTTTAAGAGTTCTCTTGTGTATTGTGTAGCTCTCTTCTATTCTCTATTTTGTAAATGCTAAATGATTTCATTTTGCCTTTTTCTAATCGCCAATGATGAGCATATTTTTAAATGTGTGTTTTCCATCTGTATATCTTCTCTGGGAAATGTCTGTGTGTATCTTTTACCCATTTTCTAATTAGAATATTTGGTTTTCTAATGTTGACATTTGAGAATTCTTTATATAGTATGGAATAAAGGATTTTTTTGTCAGATATGTGACTTGAAAATATATTCTTCTGTCTTTTCTTGTAACAGAGCAGAGCTTTTTAATTTTGCTGAGATCCAATTTATCAGATTTTCCTTTTATGGATTGTACATTTGGTAACAAGTCTAAAACTGTTTGCTTAGCCATAGATCCCAAAGGTTTTTCCTATTTTTTTTTTTTTTAGAAAATGTACTGTTTTTTGTTTTACCTTTACGTTCATGATCCATTTTGAGTTCATTTTTGTATAAGGTGTGAGGCTTGTGTTGAGGTTCTGTTCTTTTTTTCTTATGGACCCCCATTTGGTGTAACATTATTTGTTGAAAAGGCTCTTTGCCACATTGAACTGCTTTTTCATCTTTGTCGAAAATCAATGGAACGTATTTATGGTTCTATTCTGCGCTCTCCGTTAGGTTGTATTGGCCCCTTGTCTCTCTCCGCCAAGATGCCACATTGTCGTCATCCTTCTAGCTATTTGGTAAGCCCCAGCTTCATGGAGAGTCACTCTTCTCTCTTTATTCCTCTTTTTGAAAATTGTTCTGCCTATTCTAGAGCCTCTCTTGCAATATAGATTTGCCAAAAGCTTGCCTATAACTACAAAAAAACTTGCATAAATTTTGATAGAAACTTTTTTAGTCTATGGATCAATAAGAATGTCCGTCTTCACTATGTTCCGCCCTCCAGTGCATAAACCTATCATTGACCTTTTAATACTTTTTCCACAAACATAAATTTAATTTAATCTATAAAATTAATATTATCATTGAAATACATTTTTAGTTCAGTCATATAGATCGTTAAAATACTTGTCACTTTGTAAGGAGAAAATCCCCCATAAATACCAGCTTATCATTTTAGCATATTGTTTAAAATCCGTAAGTGTCTCTATGTGTCTCCATGAAAGAGGTCTAAAATCCTGAAAAATCTGTGAACCCCTACCAGTATAAATAAATATACTTATTTTTTTCACTCCGTGGCATTATAATTTTTATGAGTATTTTCTTCTCATATACAAATAATATTGAATACTGGAGTTTTCTCTGACAGCTATTTCTACCCTATTTTATCAATAAGCATTTTTAATGAGCAAAGTGGCCTGGGAAAAATATGAAGGATATCCCCGCACAATATGTCATCATATTATTCTACCTATCCCTATTCAGAATACTCTACAAATATTCAGAATAATATATCTTTAGTATAATGAATTACACATAACATAAATAGAAGTGCTAATCATAATTTATTGTGGAAGACATAATGAACTTTTGGATTTTTTCATAATCATTTTTAAACATTATTATAAAAACATAATAGTACTTTTAAAAATATGAAATATCTGTGAATATAACTTCTAATTTGCTTATTTGAAAATATGTTAATAACTATTGTATATATTCATGATATATACAGAGAAAATTAATGAAATATGAATAAAGGCAAGAAATAGAATAGGATTGGTAAAATAGATTTACTACATGGTTAGTTCTTATTGTTAAGGAGAACTTTTGAAGGAAAACATTTCATTGTTATTAAGCTTTTTTACACATGTTTTGAATATTTTATTAGATTAAAATTTAGTATGGTAGGTTAACGACTGTCAAAATATGTATTTTGATTAAAGTGTATAACATCTTATTTTTTGAAAGTCCAGTATATTTCAGGTTATTCTAAAAAGACAAAGAAATACATTAATGGCTGCCATTATTGCTTTTATATATAAATTATTTTTCAATTAGAATACAGAAGAAAATAACTTTCTACTGCTGAACATACATATATACACATGTGTGTCTATTTTTTAAGTTTTCTTTCTAGTATATACTATGTTAAGACATTACATTGAGAAGGAATAACAGGATGGTTTGAGATGAAATTTCTTTAAAAATTTTCTACTTAAATTTTGCATAGTCTGTTGTGAGTACTGGCAAAAGAAAACATTGCTTCATGTTTCAAAGCCAGCTACTGAGAAATGCATTGAGGCTAATATTAAATAGTTTGAAATTCACAAGCAGCAGCATCCATCTTGCTGGAGTAAATAGATTTCAGATATAAACTTGAATTATGATTTGATTACAGTAAATGGGTTGCCCTCATCTTAAAATGGCATTTTTTTCCCACAGAAATGAGGTATGATCTGTACACCAGAAAGAGATATACATATACATTTACATATTCATATACATATGCATTCATATATACATATACATTTACATATTCTTATACATACATAAGAGACAGGATCAAAAGAAGCAGTTTCTTCTTATGTAGAATAATTACACCAAATAAGTGTGATTATTATCTTTTCTCTTTCGCTTTTACAAAACAAAATTAGCCTATAAATCTGATGCATTTGGGATTTAACACTATTCCTTCAGGATCCCTATTTTCTGTTATGTTTAATAAACTTAATTTAAATAAACAGTCACACGGAAAATATATAGTGTAATAGCATACAGCTTGATGAATTTTCAGAAATGAAGCCATAATGTAACCACCCAGATAAAAAAGTTTATTTTTTATTGAATGGGTGAATTTATTACCCAATCCCCCCAAATCCTTTTTATTGTCTTCCAGCTATATCACCCAAGTTTATGCATTCTCCTCACTTACAACAGCATATAATGTGTATAATATGTGTGTACACTTTGTGTTACGTTCCACTCACTCAAATTATATTTGTGAGATTCCTCCATGTCATCGCTGTATGTTATTGTGGGTAATCACCCTTTCATGTCATTGTGGGTAAATGTGGTTTATTCACTGTTATTATGGTACCCTATTCTATTGAATGAATAGACCATGATTTATACATTCATGTATATTTGAACATTGGAAGTGATTTCAGGTTTGTGGCTATTGAGAATATTGCTGCTATAAGTATTCTTGTTCATGACTTTTTGTGTATAGACATGGTTCAAATCAATATTCAGTAATAGCAAGAGCAGTTTCCTTTATTTTCAATAAGTCTTCATCAAATATATATTTCTGTTTTGTACAAGTTATTTGTAGAAATTTTCTTTCATATCAAGGAAGTGTCCTTCTACTCCTGATTGTTAGAAGTTTTTTTTGTGTGGATTTTTTTTGGACAATACACTGTAGAAAGTATATTGGATTTTGTCAATTAGTTTTTCCTTTCTTTAATGTTTATTTATTTTTGAGAGAAAGACAAAGTGTGATTGGGGAGGGGCAGAAAGAGATGGAGACACAGAATCTAAAGCAGGCTTCAGGCTATGTCAGCACAGAGGCCAACATGGGGCTTGAACTCATGAACCATGAGATCATGACCTGAGCTGAAGTCAGATGCTTAACCCACTGAGCCACCCAGGTGCCTCTCAACTATCTTTTCTGTAACTATCAAGTTGATTGATCAAGTTTGGTCCTTTTTAAAAATGTGATAAACTGTGTGGACTATTTTTTCTAATGATAAACCAACCTTTCAATCCTACAATAAACCTTAGTTTGTCAGTGCTTCATGTATTTGTGTGTGTGTATACACATATATAGTAGATTTTATGGAAGTGTTCATACATTATATATATATATATATATTAAGCATTATATATACATTATATGTATACACATTCATACATTATATATATATACTTTAAATATACACGCATATTTTTCTAAATTTTATTACTATTCTTTTGTTGAGATTTATTTGCATTTACTTTGCTCAGCAACATTTGTTAGTAATTGTCTTCTTTTAAATTCCTTTGTCAGGCTTAATTGACCCCAGAAACTTAGGAAGTGCTCCTTAGTGCACTTAGACTGTGACATTAGAATTATTTTAAGAGTCATATCATCATTCCATTTGCTTTAACTTTTTTCCAATTTCTATTACAGTTCCTTCAATGACCCCTCAGTTATTTACTGGTATTTTGTTTCATTTCTGAGCAATTGATAATTTTTTTATTATTTCTTTGGTCAATTTCATTACAGTCAGAGACCATGCTCTCAATAATTTAAATTAGGTTTTTAAATAAATTAACTTGGGGAAGTACAATATATGTTCTTGAAAAGAATCCACACACTATCTGTACATGTAATAGCTTGAACTCCTTCATTTTAATAAAGTCTTCCACATATTTCCTCATTTTTCACTTGTTTATTACCATCTTCCAGTATGATTGTGCATTTGTCTGTCTCTTTTTGTTTGTTTCTTGTAATTTTATCCTTCAGAGTTTGAACTGTGTTATACATATATAACAGTTTAAAGCCTTTTTTTCTTAAGTCCTCTTTGTCCGGTGTTTAGCTTTCTTCTAATTAGTGTTTTCATGATTTGTTGTTTTCTGTCTTATTACTTCAATCACTCTGTGATCTTATATTCAATAGATATCTTTGATTGAATTCCAAACAGTGTGTTTCTAAAAAACAATCGTAGTTTATATAATATTTTTCATAAGTTATTTTCTGTATCTAGGAAAACTCTCATTTCACAGTTCAGAGAGAGAGAAGTGTCTAATCATCTTAATCTTACAAGACACGATGATAAATCAAAACTGGGTTGAAGTTCTTGTAAGGCTCAATCCATCTCTGATTTATAGTGCTTCTGGGTTTTTGCTTTTAACTAAGAATAGTATGTATCCTGTGCATCTTTCTTCTATCAGTAAAAACCTCCAATCTCTATCCTCATGAAAATGGTGAACACTATCTTATGTTCTTCAAACTTTTTCTGCTAAACTTTTAGCCCTGCCCTCCATGCGGCCTCAGCATTTAGCAAAGACACTGCAGGAAAATTAGCTATGTACTTGAATCTCTAAATTTCCATCCATAATTCTTCTGCTGTCCCTGTCCTTTCTCATCCAGCTGCTTCAAAGGCCTGAGTCTAGCAGATGCCCCAGGCTTTAAGTGTGAAGAAGCCATCACTTATCTCTGAGTTTTCCTCCCTTCAGAATTCTCTCTTGTTCTTTTTACTCCAGCAACTGTCTACTTCCTTCAAACAGATTTTTTTTCTGTATTTTACTTTGTGTGTGTTTCATTCATTTTTATTTTATTTTATGTTTGTTTTTATCTATACTAGATGGGAATGCTGATCTACTGATAGCTACTCTCTCATCATAGGAGCTAAAAGTCTCTACCATAGAATCATAAATGTATATGTAATGATATATGAAGTTAATAGTTTTCTTTCATTTTCTGCTGGAAAGGCATGCTCTTTTCTAGAATTTTTAGCTGTGTTTTGAACTTTCATCTACTCCATTTATATAATATCATCATTGTTTTACATTCTCCTTATTTGTCTAGACTCAACCACATTTACAGTGTATCTGATGCATCACTGTTACACCTTGGGCTTTCCTTTTGGGAAGCTTTTTTCTCTCTGGATGATATATATGAATTATAACTAACTGATTTTTCTGCTGTGTAACTGCATGAGTTTTTAGGTATCACTTTGTTCCAATTTGATATCTAAATGAGAAATAGACAACTGTAAAAAATATTAATGGATGCAAGCCCTCAAAGTTGGTTTCAGAACAAAAGAAGAGCCATATTCAAAATTAAACACAGTATTGTCTGTCTATGTCTTTGGTCCGAGAGCTTTGGTGTTAGTTTGCAACTCTGAGACTCCGTGAACTCAAAAGTCAACTTATTTCTCATCTTTTTGTGAAACCAGAGCTAATGACGCTGCTCTTTAAAGTGCAGCTGAATCCATGTTAATAGAGTGCAGATTATTATGGAGGCTATAATCATCACAGAGAAATTGATAATGACTTGAATCAGTGTCTGGCTTGTTAATTGTAAAAGCTTTTACTATAAAAAGAAATTATTTAACAACTGCACTTAACTAGTTATGAAGTTTTATTAGAAATGGAGATTAATGATATAAAACATCATTGTGTGTAAAATAAAACTGATATTAAGATGTTGGTCATCTCTAACCAGGCAAAGATTTGGAAACCATAATGTTTCACTTTTCTTTCATGTTTCATATATTTAAATGATTTTATTGACACGAATACAGTGAAAGAAGCTTTGTGACTAATAGAACCAAATACTCAGGTATTATCATCCTCTCCAACACATAGGAGTCACTGAAAGAAACTATATCTCAAACTATATTCTACCAGCTCAAACATTTTAGAATCCCCTTTATTATAGAATAAATTGGTTACTTTTCTATTACTTAAAAAGCTTAAAATTTGAAGTCTCTCAGGACAAGCAATTCACTGACAAAACTTCTCCCTTGAGTGTAGCTTCCTGATATTAGACCCTTTCAGAAAAATATATTTTAATAAGGAAAAGTAAGTGAGGAGGTAAGAAACACGTATTGACTGGTTTTTGTTCGCTCTACAGTACATGAAGCACTTTACATACACTCTCTGACTTAATGCCTCCAAGCCTATGAAACAGACATTGTTATTTTTATTTTCAATATGTGACAATGGCAACAAAGAAAGGCAATTTATGGCTGGTAAGTGTGATGCTCTAATTTGAAAGGAGGTGTGTCTAAATTCTTCCACCCAGTAAGCATTACATGTAAAAGTAACACAGACAAATAGAAGGTGGAAAGTTTCAAAGAACACAGGGAAAATGAGTGCCAAAAAACAGCCTCATTATCTTCACGGCCCTCCTGTGAAGCAGCTTTCTAGATCCCAGAAATCCAAGGATCGTTTGTGTATTTTTTTCACATTTTTTTCTTTCGGTTTTATATATGGTCCATTTACTCTTAAGAAGCATCCATCAGGAATGAATGATGGATGAACTAAGAGAAGTGGAGCGGAGACAGAAAGAGAAAGACATGCACAGAGAAGAGGGAGTGTGCGTGTGCTTTGGGTTTATTTGGTGGAATTCTATGACAACAGTATTTACTACCACCCGCAATTAACACCAAGAATTGACTGCAGTTCCTTCTCAGGGGCTTTGCATCCTGTAACTAGATGAGGTCCAGTAAGTCGGCCCAGGGAAGGTAATGTAGAGAGCATTTCAGGCTATGGTAAGGATTATTGGCGCTATTTTAAGTGATGGCTAATTTACAATTTCACTCCTGTGAAATCTTCTGTGATCTACACGAGGACAAAACAATAAAGAAAAGAAGACATAAAGAAAATGAGCAATGGAAAGGGGGGAAAGAATAGAAAATTAAAGGGAAGAAAGAAAAGGAAACCAAAAGAAGAGAAAACTTACAGTCCCAAGACATTTTTATACCGCTAATATGTCATGGCTAAAGTGCAAACTTTTTCCTCCCTCGCTTTGTTGATTTTTTTTTAAGTTTATTTATTTTGAGAGAGAGAGAGAGAGAGAGAGAGAATCCCAAATAGGCTCCACACTGTCAGTGCAGAGCCCAACTTGGATCTTGAACTCAGGAACCATGAGATTATGACCTGGGCCAAAATCTAGTATCTGCCGCTTAACCAACTGAGACCCCCCAGTGCCCTACCCCTCACTTTGTTTCATAAGGAAATTTCTAGCTGAAACTATTGAGTCATTTGTGATAATGGATAATGATGAGTTTGCCTTATCAGAGAGTGATTAAATCAATCTACAAAATAATATAAAAGAAAGAAGGAATAATATTATAAAGTTGGAATTAGTGTTTTGAGAGAGAAGAAAGAAAAGAAAAAAGAAAAAAAAAGAAAAATCTGAAAGGTTAGTCAGTACTGGGGACTTCTGTAATATTTAGGGCTTCAAGGAGGTTAACAAAGGTATGTGAATTTTTAACATATTTGGCTCTGTGCCAGGTCGTATACCTGAGAATTTCTTTTATCTGAGAATTTGTTTGCCAACTTATTTAAGAAATTTTAGAAAAAAATATTGCTTTTCAGTACTTTATAGACTCTAAACTGATGACTCTTTTGAACGTAGGTGCTAAATTGAGTCTCAAGATGGCGTTATCACCTATACCAACAGTAGACCTAACGTATCAGCTGTGTGTGTGTTTCCACTGGCAGTGAATTTTTTGAGAATAGGTCAGATGCCATGGTGCCTATTTTCTCAATCGTTCCTCTTCTATACTAGAGGTGACATGATTCCTTCTTGCAGGCTCATGTATACCCATGAGTAGCCCCAACTATGACCTCAGTTGGTAGGAATTTAAGAGACTGTCAAGGGTTTCTTATTACTATGCGAGAGAACCACACATGCATGTAATCTGTTCTTTATCTAAAATTTGCAGTTGCTTCTGTAACTCACTATGTCTCCCTCCTTGTGAGGCTAATGACCTTTATGTCAAGGTATTTCTCTAAGGAACTAGTGACGCTGTGAGACCCTCCTATGAGTGAAACCATAAACTAGCAAACATACATGCAATAGCAACCACAAAAATACTTTTTGCAAGTGATATGTACATAAGATTTTAATTAAAACCTGGTGAGTGTATAGATTACATAAGAGCTAGGTTATCTGCTCTTTTTTAAATTCCAAGCTCTCAATTCTTAAAGAAATATATGTTCCATTAATAATAAAACCACTCTTATTTCAAGACTACAGTTAAATTATTGGTTGATATAGTTCATTTTGTGGCAACCACAGTAGGTGTTTATCTCTTTTATGGTTGTGATCAGTGAGTACTTTTATAAAAGATTTCCCCTTGATCCAAGGGTCTTGTAATCTTAATTCTACTACATAAATATGTGGTCCCTATCTCAGTTTGAAAGGATGAAAGAACACTGAGGCCTAGGAAGAGAAAAGAGTTTCATTCTAAATAACAGAGAATTATTCTTCCCAAGCTGAGACAGCCATCCATTACCCATAGCTTCTCACCCTCACTTGTCAAAGCAGTGGGTACGCTCTCCTATGTGCTTCTTAATCCCTGTATCAAATACATATGCCATGAGATTCTTCTAGGAGTAGCAGCTAACACATTTTGCATGCTTTCTGATAATTCAATAGTAACAAAGAAGGCCTCTAGCATGGTTTATTCTGTCTTATGTATGGATATATCCAAAATGAAACTTCCTTGCAAACACTGTCACCTTTAACTACACATAATGCAATCATCCATTCACTACTATAGCAGTCATACCACTGCAGAGTGAGGATGAAGTGTTTTATCAATCTTCAAAACTGCTATTAAGCAGCTGGCTCTGGTACACCAACAGAAAGTCAAGAATATGACGACTGAAATACTCAAATTCCTTACTCTTCTATAGTGCGTTCTGCCATTCAAAATATACTCTCATTACTGGTCTTAATGCCCAGAACTGCCATGAGATACAGGAAAAAATCTTATAAAAATAATGACTTTTCCAAGATGAGCAAGTTCTAAAAATCACCTGTACAATATTGTGCTTTCAATTTTTTTTAACATTTTTTCAATTTTTGAGAGAGAGAGAGAGAAAGAGAGAGAGAGAGAGAGAGAGAGAGAAGGGGCAGAGAGAGAGGGAGACACAGAATCCAAAGCAGACTCCAGGCTCTGAGTTGTCAGCACAGAGCCTGATGCGGGGCTTGATCTCACAAGCAGTGAGATCATTACCTGAGCCAAAGTCTGATGCTTAACCAACTGAGCCACCCAGGCGCTCCAATATTGTGCTTTTAGTTACCAACACTGTACTCTACACTTAAAAGTTTGTTAAAATATAGATTTATGCTATATATTTCTTAACCAAATAAAAAAGTGAGTGACTTGTCCAAAATTATATATTAGTGATAACATTAGGGTCTAGTACCCTGCCTGCTGAAAATATAGTTCCTTCCTTCCTGCCTGCCTTCCTTCCTTTCTTCCTCCCTTTTGCCTTCCTTCTTTTCTGTCTTTTTTCCTTCCTCTTTCCTTAATTCCTTTCCTTCAACTACACCTGCCAAATTTCAAGCTACAATTATATTTTGTCTTTACCCCACCATTTTTTTATTCCTACAGTAAAGTTTATCAAGGGAAGAGACATTACAATGTCATATTTCTCTGAGGAATATAAAATGTAATTATATCATATTACATTCTATAAAATAACAATATTATTATTAGATGTTTGTCAGGTGTCAATCACTTCTTAACTTTTTTTCTGAGCTAACAATTCTATGGAATTAAGTACCATTTTTATTGACATTTTACATGAGAGATTTTGAGTAACCAGCCCAAAGTCATGAAACTAAACAATTAGGGGCATCTTAACTTCAGACTCTGGTCTTATAACTACTACTTTACACATTAAGTCTATTATTCTTATCACCATTTTAATAGTACATGCAGTCCATAAGAAAACAAACAGTAGACAAAAAAATATAAAATACTGATCTTCATTTCCATTTCAGACTTTCACTTCATTTACATAGGTATATGGGTCTTCTTGTGTGTTTTTCTGAAAAATTTTAGGTATTAGTACATACACACACACAAATACACAAACATATAAGATTTTATAAAAGTGTGTGTTGAGTAAAGCAGTGTCTTCTTTTTCTACATTTAGGATCATGCTATGCACACTTTTATACCTTCTATTTTAAATGCCATATATTTTCTGAGATCTCTTTAATGGCTTCAGAGTTTTCTTTTACCTCTTAATAGATATTTACATTTAAAAAGTTTTGCTATTACTTTACACAAAAAGTTTTGCTATTACTTTGTACACTTGCAAACATTGCACAATAATTACTAATTATTACTGGATGAAAGATCACTTGTGTAAATTTACACAGCCATTAGTACATTTATTCCCAAATCTCTGTCTATTGGTTAACACTGTATGTTATTAAAATTCTGCACACAAAACACCTAATAAAGCTTAAAATGCATTTAAGAGTATTTAAGTGTACTGGTGGAAAGGTAAGAAAGTGTCATGTGAGAAATTACCTTCATACAAAGGTAACCTCCAAGTACTAGTATGCCACCAGAGAAGCTACCCCGGAGATGAGGGAACGGAAAGGCTCACGGAACAAGTGGAATGACTTAAGTTAATTTAGAGCACACAGCACAAAGAAGAGTGAAATAGATGGGTGCTTAACTGGCTTAGGATAGAATGCAATTAAATTGAATGGGCACTACCTGAATCTTGGGTTTGCAGTGTTCATGCTATGACGATGGGATGGAGACAAGGACAAAAACTGAGGTTGGAATGTTCCTTGCAAGGGCAGAGGACTCATGGGGCCATGATGGCAGTCGTCAAAGGTTGGCTGAATTCAGACTGCAAGAATATTGAATATCTCATGTATATTTAGTATGTCATGAATATTTAGTGTCCCAGGTGCCTCATGTATATTTAGTGCCTTGTGAATATTAGTTAGGTATTTCTGCTTTCTCCCATCCCCTTCTATATTCACAGATATATGATCTACTCTATCTTTCTAACCCGCACCACAGTTTAGCATGTAAGTTATTATATTCATTTTCCTTTCTTCCGTAGCAGAATGAATATTCTCAAATATAGAAGATGAATTTTGTGGTCAGAAAAGGTCCCTTAAGGACCAAATGCAGAAGATGTTGTAAAACCAAAGAAATAATGGACAAGCAAAGGTACTATTAATACCTTCGATAGTACTAGAAATGGTATAAGTTGGAAGACTTTCCTGGAAAATAATTTGGCAATAGGTATCAAAAATCTTAAAACATTGCAATCATTTGACATTTCTTCTATTCTAGAATGTTATCTTATTTATATAATAATGCTATGAAAAATATGTGTATAATAACACAGATAATAGCAGTATATAACAACATTGAGAAAACAAATATATGACTACAGAACATTCATTAAATAAGTGTTAATACCTGCAAAATAAAATGACCAATTTAAAATGATTATGTCAAAAAAGTATTACCACATCGATGGTTAAAATCATGAAATATAATTTTATAATTCACTTTGTGGAACTTTTTATTGTATAAAACTGAAATAAGAAATAACATTTATGCTAAATACATGCATCTAAAAATTAGTAATACAAATTAATTGGATAATTAGTTGAAGACCTTAAATTTTCCTACTAGTCCCATTAAATAAAAGCAATTTGTAAAATGAATCCTGAAATACTAAGTATATGATGGCAAAAAGAATTCTCTAAATTTAATAATAATTAAGCAATTATGTCAGAAAAAATAAATAATGTGGCATTATCTAAAGCATTATTGCCTTTTTAATGTGATTTTATTTTTTAATAAAATGTACTAAGTCTACACAGTGCCGTGCACACAGAGAAAACGAGATTTTTCATGCATAGCTGTTGATACCTACCGACAAATTAATTTCCGGTAGAGTTTACTAAATGTGCATGCTACCATCAAGGTACAGGAAATGCAAACCTCACTATCCTGGTTTTTGCACTACTATTCTCATCTTCACATTTACCCATGTGACAAACCAGACTGAATCTTTTCAGTATTTTTATCTTAATATTTTTGATTACTAGAAACTTGAGTTATTTTTGATCTGTTCCTTGGTTATTTATATTTTCTTCTTTGTGAAACTACTCAGTTTATATGAAATAGCTGCTGTTTTTATTTTCCTTTGATTAATGAGACATTAAGCATTGAAGACATCACATTTGTTACATCAAAAGAAATATGCCCTGGGAGTTCACAAATTTTGTCTATTTTATATCACATATCAAATATTTAAATTTTAATTATATTCCTACTCATTTTTAACTTTCTTTTGCAGCTCTAGATTTTTACATTGGTTTTAATACATATGTGAGATAGAATACTTTCTGATCAGTTTCTGTTAAAAGCTAAACCTATACAATGTCTTTTGTTACATTTTTCAATATTTCTAAGGATATAATAAACTTTAAATTAGAAGAAGTTGCTATAATTACTTTGTGAGATGTTTTGATAATTAAAGTATGTTTACATGGTACTTCTAATACTTTCGTAAATAGTATCACTTCATCTATCTCTTGATAAGATTCATTCAATTGCCCAAGATGGTACAGTCCATTTTGGAAATCCCCTGAAATAATAATAACAAATGCAGAAAAAAAGAGCAGGGCATTTTAATATCAAGCGTTGTTCTATGACCTACCATGGTAGGTTATGAGGCCAGCTTAAAATTTCTGTATCTTCTTTATACAAGGTATTATTCTATACTTGAATAATTCTTAAATTTAATCCCTTCAATAAATGTTTTTTGAATGTTTATTATGTTCTTAAGCTATGCATGTTAATGTCCTGCACCATTATGGACCTCACAATATATTATGGACAAAATACATATACCAAAGGTTAATATTTCCATGTATATATTTATAAAAACCCAAGTATATTCATAATAGAATAAAGCAAGCATGACGAACAAAGAATATTTAATGTGTTAAGAGAGCATTATAAAATAGTCCAAGTGATGAGGCACCTGGGTGGCTTAGTCGGTTGATTTTGGCTCAGGCTGTGACCTCACGGTCGTGGGACTGAGTCCTGTGTGGGGCTCTGTGCTAGGTGTGGAGCTGCTTAAGTTCTTTCTCTCCCTCTCTCTCTGCCCCTCTCCCCCATTTGTTCTCTCTCTCTCTCTCTTCAAAAAAAAAAAAAAAGCCCAAGTGCTATGTGGGAAAGAATAACCACGAATACTATAGGGAATGAGAAGGGAGAAACAATAGCCTCTTTGGCTAGAGTGTGCTGGAAATGTTTACTAAGGAGTTACTAAGTTACTAAGTTACTAAGTGATGTTACTAAGTGATGATGTTCCTCTTCTAATAAGAGACATAACTGATCCTGACAATATTAAGTCTCCATTAATTCTAAGAAAATCATATCAGGAAGTTCATACCAGGATACCAAAATGAAATAAGACTTAACCCACAATTTGAAATCAAGATTGTAAAAATGTTGCTCTCTGAAATAAATGCAAAAATAAATAATGATAGATGATATCAGTCATCTGTAGAACTCTTCCAGGGGATGTATACATGAGATCATTTCCAGATCGCAGATGACAAATGGGGCAGCCTAATCATCACGGTTCCTTAAGTGGGTCTCCAAAAATGAAGATATTGTAACACCTTTCAAAAAATAATATGTGTTATTGTAAGTCTTCACAACAAATGAAGAACACTAAAGAAAAGAGATGAAACTTTCAATGAGATAATCATTTAAATCCAGGTAAATTTTTATCTTTACGTAGAATATTATACGTCGGAAAGCCAGAGAAGACAACTCTCTGTAAGTGATTTTTCCCTCTCACAGCGCCCACACTGGGAAGATGGAGATCATGACTGAAATCATGGGCTTCCTGAGAGCAAATATGTTTATGCACACGTAAGCCTTACAGCGATGTTGTAAATGCTCCTGAATTCAATGCTAACACTGATAGCTGGTTTTCTGCCTGCCTTTTAAAATGCCCAGTCCTTTGTCTCTTTAGAGAAGGGAGGCTTTATGTCCTGGCTGGCCTGGGCAAGAACTCATTTATGCCCATCACCTCACAGTAATTATTACCAGTGTCTCCATTTACTCTCAGAGAGACCCAGTTTGGAAAGATTTTGTGGTAACACTCTTCAGTACTTCCTCCTCTCTGCCTGTTAGTGCTCTTAAGGTGTGCTGGAAGCCTTCTTTTCTTCGCACTGTATTCAAGGCTTGGGATATTAGCATCCCTCCTTAAGACCTTGGGTTTCTTCTGTGTGCCTCTGACTCTTCAGAGATTTGTATCTCTGAATGCAGAGTCCTAGAGAGTTTTGTATCACAGACTCCAAAATGTTGTATTCATCTGCCTATTGGACGTGTCTACGTGGATGTTCCTGAGGCATCATAAACTCATAATCCAAAACTGAATATAGTCTCTTTCTTTCTACTGTATTCGCTTATGTCAGGGAAGAACATCACAATCCACCTCAAGTTCCAGGCCTCATCTCAGGCCTCCTTTCTCTTTTGTCATATAAGGAACCATTGATCCTGCTGATTTTGTCTTCTCTGTGGCTCCCTAATCCGCTGCTTCACTTTTTGCACAGTAACACAGCAGATAAAATACGGGCAGCTCCGGGGCGCCTGGGTGGCTCAGTCAGGTAAGCATCCAACTTTGGCTCAGGTTATGATCTCCTGGTCCCTGAGAGTAAGCCCTGCGTGGGCCACTGAGTCCGACAGATGAGGATCTGTGTCAGGCTCTGCACTGACAGTGCGGAGCCTGCTTGGGATTCTCTCTCCCTCCTCCTCTCTCTGTCCCTCTCCTGTTCTCTCTCTTTCTCTCTCAAAATAAGTAAACAAACTGTCTTTAAAAAATTAAATTGTACTTTTTGATCTGTGTGTTCATTTTCCCTCAGGTCACAAGTAATTTGTTTGCCAAGTGTGTGTCTGTGTGTGTGCCTGTGTGTGCATTAGAGAGAGAGTGAGAGAATTTGTATGTGTGTGATTTATTTTTTTAAAGGCGTCCCTGTAAAATCTCAGATTTTGCTTTTTTTCTCCACACATTTGACAGATATAACATGAAGATAAGAATCATGATAGGCTGCTGAATAGTTTATCTGTTTGTAGTTTAGCTTCAAATATATGACTCTAAAATTCAGAATAGATACATCACTTGGTGTAGTTCAGATAATTGATTCATAAGTCAGCTACATCAGGCAGTTTTTGATGGTATCTTTATAAATAGGCTGGAGCTTTCAAATGCCTGATGGTATCTCTCATGCTGACATGAAAGGCATTTAGAGGTTGGAATATGCTACCCGTACAACTTGTATTCTGGATACAGTTCATGAGGCCTATTAACTTCCTATTGTACAAGGAACAAAATATCACTGAAACATAATAAATTTAATGGTGATACAAGCAATGCTTTTATAATTGTGTTTTAAAAGGAGCAATGTAAGACTTTTATAATAGATGTTTGGAAATAAAAGCACAAGCAGTTTTCATGTTTAAGACAAAAACAAAAATAATAATAAAGTAAACAGATTAAAAAATCCAGAGACCTAGCCAATATGCACAATGCTAAGTGTCTTCTCGTCCGTTTGTGAGTTAGATTGAGCCTGCTTTTGCAAAGTGCATTCACTCAGTCTGTCTTCATAATTCCAGATGCGTGCATACCTCTTTTATCCTAAAATCAGGTAAAGAATTAAGAGTTTTGTAGCAAGATATTTATCAAGCAACTGTAAACAGAAAAGATTCTGGGCTAGAAGCAGTATATTAAGGATTCGGTAATTCTAAGCAGGTCTCCTGTATACGTTGTGAATTTCGTTATATATATAGTTAATGATGCTGATATTTTTAATGTTTTATTTCTTTTTGAGAAAGAGAGAGAGAGACATATGCAGGGGCAGAGGGAGAGGGGGTCAGAGTATTTGCAGTGGGCTCCTTGCTGACTGCAGAGAGGCCAAGGTGGAGCTCGAACTCTCCAACTACGAGATCATGACCTGAGTCAAAGTCAGAGGCTCAACCAATTGAGCCACTAAGGTGTCCTTCTTTATATGTTTCAACTAGGGAGGCCGAGCATTCCATAGCACACATTATGCCATCATCTTCCTCTGACTGCGGTTCTATCCTGATTTCCCCGTCAGCTCTCACACACACACACACACACACACGATTTTTTTCACTAGGCTTGAAATACTTCTTCTAGGTGCTGCCCCCCTCACTCCACTCTGTACCATAAAAACAGACACCCAGCCCCTATAATCCTAGAAAGTATCTATATTCCTTTGAAAGAAATCGTAATTTGTCACCTCAAAATCTGACACGTTGGCATATTAATTATTCTGAATTGAATGCAGGTAAGAAACAGATGAAAGAAGGGCACTCAGAGCTTCCTTTTCCTGCCAAAAAGTTCCTTAGCAAACTATCCTCTAAAAATTGACAGCAAGAAACACACTGGGGAGAGATTCTTCCAATGTCCCAAATGTGTGCAAGGGTTTTTGGAACAGGAGACACTCTCGGAGCATGAAGCCGGAAAGTATATGAGCAGCTGGAAGCAGGTCTTCCTGGGCCCGGTGTGTTGGGAGACCTTCCGTCGGAGGCTGGAGCGGCAGCTGCATCTGGCATCCCCCACCGGGGAGATGTGCTCATGGGTTCTTCCTGCACCCAGCAGTTCACTAGGGAGGAGTGGAAGAGCTATGTGATCAAGCTGCACCCAGCTGCCAAGCTCCATGCCTGTCCCGTGTGAGCCAAATGCTTCTTGTCCCAGGAGAATTGCAGCTGCATGAGGCTTTTAAGCATGTGGGGAGAGGCTGTTTGTGTGCAAGGAGTGGGGGCTCCAGCAGAAATTGCCCTCAGATGCACATGAAGGCCAAGCACAGGAAGGAGAGGTCGTGTGGCTGTGAATTCTGCAGCCACGCCTTTATCCAGAAGGGCACTCTCACCTGGCACCTGAGCAAGCACACAGGCGAGAGGCCCTTCCAGTGCCACCTCTATGGCGAGACATTCTGTACCCAAGCCAGACCAGACAAGCACAACCGTACCCATATGGGCGAGAGGCCCTTCGGGTGTGAGTTTGGTAAGCAACGCTTCACCTAAAAGGGATCCTGCTGAGGCATATGGCCAGCGGCCACCAGGAGGGTCGGTCCCACTTCTGCCACACCTGCGGGAAGACCTTCCAAGTAGTGGAGCAGCTGCGCGTGCGTATCAGAAGGCCCAACGCGACGAGGAAGTTCACGTGCGCAGAGCAGGTCCATCTGCAGAGGCACATGGAGTCCCCCCCCCCCGGGTGGAGAAGTACAGCCCATGGCAGCGCAAGCCCTCCCTGAAGACCAGGTGACGATGGTGGTGGCGGCGCTTCAGCCTGCAGAGCCGGAGCAGGGCTCGGTGGAGGTCATCGCTTAGTGTCTGCCCAGGCCTGCCTGGCCTTACAGCTCGCCCAGCAGAGACTGCGGTGGAGAGCTTGCCAGACCGGAGCGCAGGCATCCTCCGCTCATCGCTGCTGAGGACTGGGGCACGGGGCCCCTCCGACCCATCAGAGCCCGCATGGTCCCCACCCCCAATAAACCACATGGCTTTGGACTGGAGGCAAAATGCTGTTTTACTTTTTCTATGAATGCTTCTCTCCTGATGTTCGCTCAAAGGATCTGCCCAAGAACTCCTTACCCAACTTTCCTTTAAAATGGCCACCGCTTTTGGGGGCTCAGTGGGCTAAGCCTCTGACTCTCGATTTTAGCTCAGGTCACGATCTCACGTTTGCTACGCTGTAGTGGACAGCACACTTGGGATGCTCTGGTTTTCTCTTTGCCCCTCCCCTGCGCTCATGCACTCTCATAAATAAATAGATGAATGAATGAATGAATGAATGAATGAAATAGCTACCAGTCTTTCTCTCACTGGCCCTCCTGCAGCATGCCTGTCCTTTCAGGCTGACTTACTTCTCATTACAGTTTTCATGCACTCATCATTATCGAACACCTTGTATGATGTACATATTTCGTTTATCATTGTGTCTTCCCAATAAAATATAAACCTTAGGAAGGTACAGGCTTTTATACATCTCATTTGCTGCTCTATCTCCAAAGCTTAGAGCAAAACTAGGCCCATAAAACATTGTCGACCAACATTATTTTATTTGTTTTTAAAATGTGTATGGTTTCACACATACTAGGCCCTAAAAGTTTCACTAGTTTCTTAGAAAAATACTTTGACATAAAGGTCATTAGCTGCACAAAGAAGAAGACATGTTGAGTTACATAAACAACTGCAAATTTTAGATAAAGAACAGGTTACCTGTGTGTGTGGGGGTCTCTCCTATAATAGAAAACCATTGAGGTCCCATAGCTAATAAGCATTTGGTATATTTCTTTGTGACCCTTTTTTGGGGGTGTTTGTCTTTAAGTAAAATCATACTTACCTGTACTTTTGTATTTTACTTTTATATTTTTTTATAAAAACATAGGGAGCACCTGGGTGGCTCAATGGGTTAAGCGACTGACCCGCTCAGGTCATGATCTAGAGGTTCATGAGTTCATGCCCTGTTCAGAGCCTGGAGCCGACTTCTGAATCTGTGTCTCCCTCTTTCTCTCTGCCCCTCCCCTGTTCATGCTCTGTCTCTCTGAAAAATGAATAGACATTAAAAAAAATTATCAAAACATAGGCATCTCCTGGTATAATCCAAAACCATTTGTAGAAAAGATTTAAAATGTGTATATATTTTTCAGTAGTATTGAAGGAAGGTATTGTGGTGGGTAGAGCAGTTTAGAGCCAGCTACATTTATTTGTGAATTCTAACTTAGGCAATAACTGGCCTTTATGTCAATTAAACTTTTTATTTATATTGAGGTGTATAAAAGATTTAACTACCTAAGCCATGTAAAATAAGATAACATTTTCTTTGCAGGGCACTTTATATATTTATATAAAATATATTTAAGCTATCTGGCACTGTGTTACATACCTAGCATGTACTCAATAAATGTTTATATGGTCTACAGATCATAACTATTTTTATATCAAAATTATTTTAAACATATTGTTAGACAAGAATATTGTTAAATGTTTTCTCTGGTCTAACAAAGTCTACATGAGATACTTTGTTTTTCTGATTAATCATATGATTAATCATATCCTAGGTTTCTACACGTATCACTGTAGTCTTTGATAATAAATAATATCACATACATCATTCTATGCATATAATTAGGCTTACCACAATTTCTTTAATAGCTTTCTATTTCCTAAATCCTTAATTTTGATTATTCTTTATATTTTGGAATTGTAACTTTGATAATTTTTAAGTAACATTGAGTATATTTTTTCAGAGCACCTGCATATCTGAAAATATCTTTTGTCTTCATATTTTAACCAGAATTTAGCTGTCTTTATAATTAGAATTTTGTGAAATTGTTCCTCAAGACTTTTTACTTTTCTTAACTAACTTCTGTTCATATAATTGCAAAGAGTTTAGGTCATGCTGAATTTTTTCGATTGATTTTTACCTCTTTTTCTTTCTGGGAGACGAGAATTTTTTTTTTTAAGTTTATTTATCTAACTTGAGACAGGGAGTGAGAGCAGAGTAGGGGCAGAGAGAGAGGAAGAGAAAGAGGATCCCAAGCAGGCTGGACACTATCAGCAGGGACCCTGACAAGGGGCTCGAACTCATAAACCCAGAGATCATGACCTGAGCAAAAATCAAAAGTCAGACATTTAGCTGGCTGAGCCACCCAGGTGCCCCTGGAATATGTTTCTTTTTTTTTCTTTCTGAAACACACTGAATCATATTTGAGATGTAGAATTTTATCTCCTTACACTACCAGGATGGAGATGATTGCTTCTATATTCTAAGAATATGTATTATTATTATTATTATTATTATCGATTCTAATCTTTATACCTATAATAGTTATAGTAAATGCTTCTTAATATATTCATTTATGTGTCTTTCTTCATGTTCTTAAAAAATCTTCTGTTTCATATCAATGCCATTTAACTGATTTTCTGTAATGCCAATTTGACTCATCATTACCAAAAATGCAGATTTTAAAGTCTGCTCTAGACTTTCTATTTTAATTTTTACTTTTAAAATTATTTTCAGATATATACTTTCCCCTTTCATATTACTATTGCTGTGTTTTTGTCTTAAGGAATATTTTCAAGAATCCATTATTTTTAATGTATGTGTACGGTGGGGGAATTTAACTGTTTGTTTTATGTGTCTTGATCCCTCTAAAAAAGAAAGATGTTCTATGGTCTGGATTGCCAACACATGATGCTCCTTTCTTTCTTTCTTTCTTCTTTCTTTCTTTCTTTCTTTCTTTAAGTTATTTCAGAGAGAGAGAGAGAGACAGCGTGAGCAGAGGAGGGTCAGAGAGAGAGGGAGATACAGAATCTGAAGCAGGCTCCAAGCTCTGAGCTAGCGTCAGCACAGAGCCCGACGCGGGGCCCAAGCCCACAAACTGCAAGATCATGACCTGAGCCAAAGTCAGATGCTTAACCGACTGAGCCACCCAGGCGCCCCATGGTGCACCTTTCTTATCCTTGTCTTCGTCAACCTCTCAATCATTATTTTGGGACGGGAGCGGTGTGGTTCTCTCTAGGCTTAACTCCAGCAGTCTGGCTATTGTGTTAATCTCAGCATAATTTCTATGAATAAACAGGATTGATGTAGTTGCCTGTGCTTTTGAGGTGGGAGGTGGTTCCCTAGCTTGCCATCTTCATATTCCAGGGAAGAAATTAAATGTGGTAGGTAACATGACACAAATTGTTTGTTTTGTTTCCTTTCTAAGCAAATGCTTCACACGCAAACCACAGTAAACATCTCTGAGCCTCTGCCCTAACATTTCCCACAACCACATCTCTATTTCATCGTGGTTGCTCTTAATAAGCACTGTCCTGGCTACTGCTTCTTTTCTTATTCTTCTAGCTTTGAATATTGATTGATTGATTGATGTTTATGTGTTTTGAGGGGAGAGAGAGAGAGAGAGAGAGAGAGTGAGCAGGGGAGGGGCAGAGAGAAAGGGAGACACAGAATCCGAACCAGGCTTCAAGCTCTGAGCTGTCAGCACAGAGTCCAAAGTGGGGCTCAAACTCACGAGCTGTGAGATCATGATCTAAGCTAAAGTCAGCAGCTTAGTAAGCCACACAGGTGCCCCTTTTATTATGTTTTTTAAGTGTTTATTTATTTTTAAATGTATAATTTAAAAAAATACAAATTAAAGTTTTTTCATAGTTACCACTTACTAGTGGCTCTGTAAAGGTAAAATAAAATTACTAAAGCTATGTTGTTTTGTATTTTCCTTATAAGAGGATATTAGGTTATTTAAGAATATTTTAATAAAATAACATCATTAGTCAAAGTTCTGGGCTTTTCTTTCATCATTTTCCATCAACAATGTTTGGTAAATGTCCTCAACTAAATAACTGACACAGCGGTAGGTGTTAACATAAAAAGAAGTAACAAAAGCATTTGCTGCTCTATTCCTGATTTTTAGAACATTGAATATCGCAAACTAACATACTTATTTTAACGAGTGAAAATGTAGTAAGAGAAAAAATATTTTCCAGAATATCTTTTTTAAAAATTTTACACAGTTTCTTGGTTACATGTTATTCAGTACCCAAATTGCATATATTTTGGTTTTGGTACAAAATTCTCCCTTTGTAAACTTCTCTTCTAGATTTAATTCTCTAATGCTTGATAGATGTCCACTAATTCTTCTTCAAGTTCTGAGGTTTGCTAAGAACAATGGGGACAGTATCTCATATCTCAGTTATATTTGTGTTTCATCTGAACTGTTTAATCTCATTTTTGTCTCATGCCCAGTTATTTTAACTTTAATGCTATACTAATGAACAATTATTCAGTTTTTGTAACTACAAACCTATTGTTCTAACATTTATATGTATCCAGTCATTCCTCATTTTATAATTGCACTGTGTTTTTTTCTCTTCGTAAAGGCATCTGTCTTGGAATCTGTCCCCAATTTTAAAATTTTGAGTGCAACTTTTCTCACATATATTAACCCTCCTTTTTTCCTATTATTTTGCTATTGACTTTATTTCTCTGACTTTAACTCACTTGATATTTTTTATTCCTTCTGACAGAATGGGTTATTATCAGATTAACAACATAGCTATATATACATATTATATACATATGTAGTAGTATATCTATATGCATATATATACAAACATGTATAATATCTACAAAATGTTAAGCTTTAAAAAGACAGTATTAAAATAATAAATAGTAATTTAGAATGATCAAACCCATAATTTTTAAACTACTTTTTGGCAGGTTTTGCTCAAAATCTCTTATTGTGCAATATGACAATGTAAGTAAAATATAGACTTCTTATAGGCTAGGCTTTAAAATTCTCTGACAAAAGTCATCTGACTGGCTATTTTTAAAAGAATTGTTCGAATGAATCACACATTCTACCTCCAAACCAGCTCATGAATTTTAACCCTTAGATGTGTTTATGTGTAGAACTATAGCCAAATTATCCAAAACTGAATAATGTATTACCTTGAAAATAAATTTATATCTGGAAAAAACACCTGTTTGATTTAATACATGTTTGAATGTTTCCAAGTCTCTAGATATTAAATAATCATCTTTAGTCCTAGAAGATGGTTTAGACATTACAGCAGTAACTCATAGCCATACTTTCATATAATGGCAAGTAATTTCATCTCTTACTCTTCTTCAATGTTTTGGGTTTTTTTCTCTTAATTCTTCATACCTTAGTGGCTCCAGGATTACTAAAATGTTGCTCAAATTCCACTTTGCAAGTAGCACTTTATAGTCTGCAAATTCCCTCTTTAGAGGGACTTACATTTCCATTATTAAAAGTAAACGTAAATTGTATCTCTATCCAAAAGAAAGAAAAACAATCTGTTTGGTAGTTTATACATTTGAAAATTATGATGACCTTCTTCTTTACTTTGAAATAATATGTTGTCATTGTAAAGTATATTTCCAATTTATAGTGTGTCTTTTTTTTCGTTGGGAATTTAAAATACTTTAAATAATTTGGGCTTTGCCTGATTCCCCCAGAATTGTAGAGTATGACTGATAACTGCCTTTAGAATCCCTAATAGCTAAATTACAATTATTATGCAAAGTCCTACAATAGACAGTTATATGGATTATTAAATGACTTTGCCTTTTTTGCAAACTATAATCATTTTCCTTTATTAGCTGAAGGATTTCATAATTTAAGGAAGATGAGAAACCTATAAGTCACGCTTTCAAATAAGGAACATGGATATTGCAAACATTAAATTCCCCCATAAAAATGTTAAGGCATCATTAAACTAGGTTCAGATTAATACAATTCAGTCAACTCTAGATAGATATCTCCCATAATAAGCTGAAACAATACATGGTGATCTAAGATGTAAAATATTTTACTACAGCCAATTTATAAACCTATAAAACATACAGGTATCATTCAACCTCTTTATTAATAGTGCATGCCTTGTATTAAATCAAAACCATTTTAAAGGCCCCTCCCTTTTGGCGTTCCTTTCCTCAGCTGTTGCCCCTCATTATGTGTTATCTCACTGAAGCTCATCCAAAGTGAATGACAGCATCTTTTTTACTAGAAGCAGCGTAGGCAATTCCCAGCCTAGTGATACAGCTTAACCATCTCCGAGATTTTTAGACACACTTGCTATCCTAAACCTACTATATCCTATGTCTCATGTTGATGTATTTGTTTCTCTGTAAGCAAATGTGGTTTTCTCACTTTGGAAAACTATAATTTCTTCATTTTTTAGGTTCTTGCAAGTTGCTTTGCATGTGAATTACATTCCCCCCAAAACACTGATGTTGGGATGACTTCAGGTTCTAGACTTGTTTTGAAGCAGGTTGAAGCAGGGTTTTGTTTTGTCTTCTTCACAGAATAAGAGAGCCCAATAAGAGAGCCAAATATTTTGTACTGTCTGAACTGCCAAGAGTTTTAATAAGTTATCTGTTCTGGTTATCTATTATTATCACATAGCAACCCCCAAACAATGGTTTAATAACCCCCAAACGATGGCAATATTAATTATGCTCACAACTCTGTAATTGGGGCAAGATTCTCTGGGCTAACTCGTCTCTGCTCTATTTGGCCTCAGCTAGTCCACAGTTAGAGGATGGATTTGCTCATATATTGAGTGACTTGTGTGGTTACTAATCCCACGTGGTATCTCCCGCCCAGTGCCTTCAGTGCAGCCAGATTCACCATGTTGACTCATGGCTCCCAAAGCTGAATCCCAGGGAGGAGCAGATGGGAATGGCTGAGAACAGATGACACAGGAACAGATCGAGCCCAAACTCCTTTCCCAACCTGGTCCCCTTTTTTCCTGGTTGAGGTAAATTGAAAAACAAAGTTGTAATAGATTTAGTGTACAAGATGATGATTTAATAAACATATATATTGTAAAGTGATAACCACAATCAAACTGTAATCACGTTAATTAACATATCACCCCACAGTTATCTTTCGTGTGTGTGAGAGAACGTTTGCTTGCGTTACTCTGTTCCACTGACTCCTTATAGCAAGATGTGTCATCCCAAATCACGTTGACCAAAAAATCAAGGTACAATACATAAAATTGTAAAATATATTCAAATATTCGTATCCTTAACAGAGGGATTTTGAGTTTTGATTCATCATAGACATGTATACATGGATTAAGCTATTAAAGAATTTTCATACCAATTTGATATTAGAGTTCTTGCATATCACATAAATTAGTGTGTTGCTTTTCACACCAAATCATCCCACAAGATCCCTCAAGAATCTTTCTTGAACTGGGAAAATATTTTTAAAGAATTAAGATCAACTCTCTAAAATGGAAATTATCCAAGAGAATAAGAACAAAATAAAACAAAAAATTAAAGTACAACAGTTAAACTGATATGTGTATATATTTACATATGTACATATACATATGATGACAATATTGAAGCCATAAAATATTAATAAAATATAATAAACAGTTGGCTAAAACAAAGTGTACCATTGAATTTGATAGAATAACATTTATAATAAAAGTTTTTTTTTTCATTTACATAGCAATCCAATCTGAATGTTCCTAGTTGATAGAGAGCTCTCCTAAGCTTGAGATTTTAGTGCCAGCCATAAGAGGACTGTGCTTCATTACACAGAGGTTACCATGAAGTTCTTTAGTGGAAGGAAATTATCTCATTTGCCAGAGTTTCAAGAATTGCACTATGTTGGGGCACCTGGGTGGCGCAGTCGGTTAAGCATCCGACTTCGGCTCAGGTCATGATCTCACCGTTTGTGGGTTTGAGCCTCACATCAGGCTCTGTTCTGACAGCCAGCTCAGAACCTGGAGCCTGTTTTGGATTCTGTATCTCCCTTTCTCTCTGACCCTCCCCTAATCACGCCCTCTCTCTCTCTCTCTCAGAAATTAATAAAACATATTAAACTTTAAAAAATTAAAAATTTAAAAAAAAGAATTGCACAATGTTGTCTACCTTTTGTATGTTACTAAAGGTGGCACATGGTACAGATTTCTAGGCAGTAATCAGTAGTTTTGCTAGTTGGCTAGAGATCAGTATAAAGTAAAACTGGATGACAACGATAAGAAGGATTAGAAAAAAAATGTGTGAATGGATCTCTTAGAGAGACGACATAAAATATACATATCTTTGTGTATCATGTTAATGTCCATCAGAGGGCATCCACCAGTGAGAAGTATCTTTACAACCAGAGGGACAGGATGGCCTGTTCTGCAGAGATCAACCTGCCTGTTGGCCATCTTTTTGCTTACAACATAGATCCAGGATAACAGCCGTCATAGTGGCATGGATGGAAGCAAGGCATGGGTTTATGATATGGACTTCGTCTAAATATAGCTGATTGAATATGTCACTTGTAAGTTTCCAACCAGCCAACATTAGAAATGGAGACTCTTCCCTGAATACAGCACCATTTCTTTGTGGGCTGAGTGGGTGGATAATAGGAAAAATGTTAAATGCTGGCATCCAGGGGCGCCTGGGTGTCTTAGTTGGTTAAGCGCCCAACTCTTGATTTTGGCTCAGTTCATAATCTCATGAGTTCGTGTTTTTGAGCCCCCAGTCAGGCTCTGCACACACAGCTTGGAGACTACTTTGGATTCTCTCTCTCCCTCTCTCTCTCTGCCCTTCCCTAACTTCCACCCTATCTCTCTCAAAATAAATAAACAACCTTAAAGAAAAATGCTGGGACCAGATTCTGCTGTTCCAGGATTCTATCAAGGAGCACAGTTTGATGGCATCATTCCTTGGGAAACAGTTGGCAAACTCTGATCTGTAGAACACAGTCACTGTTCAGCTTCCCAAAGTTGTCTGTGCCTCCTCACCAGTGCATTCCTCACTTCCTCAGTAAAGGAAATTTCTCTGAATTGTCCCAGGCAATGCCGTCACATGGTGGGTTCCTGGGCCAGTCTACCTTACCAGTTCCAACTCCTCTACTTTTATGAATGTTCTGAACTATTTTGTATTCTACCATACAATGGTCTATTATTTCCACTACTTTTACTCTGGTCTGTCATCAAGGCCAGACTTCTAAGGAACAGCAACTCCACATGGATGAGCTCTACGTGTCCCTCCTATGATGTGGAATCACAATTCATGGTGAGTAACCCCAAGCCAATGAATTCTCTCCTATGAAGCCTAACATACTGTGTCACTGGCCCCCTAGTCGCCTCCCCACCTCTACTCAAAACCTCCTTTCACCTCGGCCCCCAGATTCTCACCAATATATGTTAACCAGTGTACGTAGCACTGCTTGAACTTCCAGTCTGATTTCTGGGAGACTTGACCTTAATTACCAATGATTTGGCTGAAGTTAGGCCTAGGGCCCAACTTAAAAGGCAGCAAGGTCAGCGGCAGGGGTACTGAAGTTCAGAGGGTAAACAGTTGATTTCTGAAGGAAACTGTACTCAAACCTGAGAAAGCCCAAAATATTTGTCTAATACCATATTTCTTTCAATACAATAAGGTCTTCAAAATGATATGTTTACCAACCAGTTTTTACTTTTTCCCTGTGATGTATGGATGAACTACATTATGAACTCTATTATGAACTAAAAACAACCGATCCTTTTTATATGAAAAGGATCTTGGATATATAAGTTAATTTCTCTGTGCTAACTATCTTTCTTACATGGAATACAATGAAAGGCAGAATTTTTCATTATCAGACCAAATACAAACTATACGTACAGGCAAAGAATTCAACTCCTTAAGGCCTAAATTATAAGTAAAAGAAGTAGTATGAGCAATAAGTAATATCAAGATGTAAGCGATATCAAGAACTCATTGAATTACTGTAAAGGCACTTTAAAAATTAAATTCATGCATTTCTACTAAACTGGCTAAATATAACTATATATTTCTTTCCAAAGAAATAAATATAATAAAAGTAAACTGAGGCCTGTGGAGTGTAGTTTAATAAAATCATTAAGCAGAATTTATACAAAGCAAACTCTACAGCGATGCATCCTAAGTTATAGTGAGTGCTATTTTGTGTAATAAAGAAAAGACTGAGTGTGAAGCATGAGTGTACAAGACAGAAACAACCAAAACGGCAAACTATATATTTGAAAACACAGCTGTGGTTTAAGTTCGGTCATTTCACATCTCTAAGAGAATTATTATTTATTTTAACTGCATACAAAGGGCCAATTTCATTATCGTGTGAATATTTGAGACTCTCTGATATAATAAATCCCCTAGGATACATGTCCACTAAACTGATTTCCGTCTCTTTCCAAATACATTATTGATCAACTTAGCCATGGATTTAGATCCACTGGGTCTTCGCTTTTCTTTGAGTTTGAAGTTTGTAAGGATGTCCTTGATGATTCTGATAAACATCATCTCTACCTCCAGACACTGCTCTGCGGCAGACAATTCACAGAACCGGCAGCGGTTATCCATTGCCAGCTTTTGTCCTTCTTCCCAGCCAACCTCTCGCACATGACAGAGATCTTGCTTGTTACCAACCAAAAGCACCGCTGATTCCACAGCTCTGAAAGATAGAACACAACTGGCAGGAGTATTTTACATCTCTTTTTCTTTCATTAAGTGGGTTTATATCAAAATGAATTAAGGACAAAAACATTATTGTGTGTGTATGTGTGCTCTGTATAGTCATATATAAGCGTATGACACAAATCTCCATTGATTCATAAAAATTACAGAATGTAGCGGGTGACACAGAAGTAACAAGACTATTAAAGCATAGGATTCGCATTGATACAAACCTATTCTTGAATTATGGCCCTGTTTACAACAAGGCATGATTATGACTTTTCTCACGTTCAATTTTCCTATACGTAAAACAATGGTAAAATAGCACTAGTTACACAGAATTCTCATAGAGATTTAATTAAATGATGTAT
Source organism: Hyaena hyaena (assembly GCF_003009895.1). Lineage (NCBI taxonomy): Eukaryota > Metazoa > Chordata > Mammalia > Carnivora > Hyaenidae > Hyaena > Hyaena hyaena. The sequence continues at coordinate 478,663 of NW_024081721.1, read as the reverse complement.
ATAAAAATACCTGGCACAGCGCCAGGCAGCAAAAGATGCCTACCAAGTATTATTTTTCATTTCCTTATCAATTGAAAGAGAGGGACTAACTAATGTCTCTTTACTGAATAGTTACTGTAATTGAACAATTTAGATATAATTTTCCTAGGGGAAAATATTACTCAATACTCATTGCTGTTTGTTCTTTGCTATTCTGCATTATACCATACTCTAGAGATAAATGTTATAATCTCATGACCTTGTACAATTTTTCTATTTATTTAAGAAATATGTTTCCAGGGCTCCTGGGTGGCTCAATCAGTTAAGTATCCAGCTCTTGATTTCGGCTCAGGTCATGATCTCGGGGTTTGTGTGATCGAGCCCTGCATTGTGCTCTGTGCTGACAGTGTGGAGCCTGCCATGGATTCTCTTTCTCCTTCTCTCTCTGCCCCTTCCCCACTCTCTCTTTCAATGTAAATAAATGTTTTTTAAAGAAAAATATTTCTTTGTTAAGATAATGTCTTCAGCAAGTATCAATAGTTTCCCCTTAGTTACAGTGACAAATTTCTAAAACAGGATTTCATTTGAAGGATAGAATAAGACAGCTAGTCCTTAAATGCCATGGAACTCTGCCAAGTTATCTACTATAGGGAAGAAATGAATAGATGCAGTCTTCAACTCTATCTAAAAAGATACTGTCTTTTAGATTCTGCTGAAAGTCAGTTTCATTTGCATGATGGTGTGAGTGGGGAGGCACAAAGCACTGTATCTGTTAGACTTTTCAGGTTATTAGCATTTCTTTCTATAAAATTCAGAAAATTATTGTAAAGGAACAATGGCAAAGGGTTAGTGAAATATTCTGAAGGGCGAGTCACAATCAGATGTAATTTTATAAAACAGTAATATATTTTGCTATCCCAGACTATCTACAGATTGAGAAGAGGAAATACTCTAAAAATTACTTAGTACATTAAGAAGATTGCCTGAAAAATGGCAAGTATAAGTGTTTTCATTTTTATGTTTGAGTATTCTTAAGTGAGTTTTTTGATTTGGAGAAATAGCGAAAGAATTTTATTATTATCCCTTACCTAAGTCATGCTGCTTAAATATGAGGCATTTAATGCTTAAAACAATGAAGTTCAAAAAAATCTGTAATACGAGAGGAAGTCAGAGCTGTAAGATACCTTAGTAAAATCATCTTTTCTCCTACCATACTTCTATCAGTTTTATAATCAGAAAAATGAGGTCTAGAGATTAAAGTGATTTACCTAAGGTCGATCAGATAAACAAGAAGTTACATCAACTGATTCCAGGGAAACACCTTTTATCAATCATTATCCCATGGTTTCTTGATAGTGGGCATTTAAAGTAGATATAAAAACACATATACCAATTTTCAGTAATAATATTGTGCTTTTTGCTTCCCAGGTTAGAACGTTATTTCAGATTTTAAGGTCAAATCTTATCAAGAGCACAAAGAATCATTTATATCAGCATGTTGAACAAACATAAATATTTTAAATGGGGGAGGCTGAAACAAAAAAATAAAGAAAATGGGAAATTCATAGGTTTAAACTTATATCTACTAATACAAGAATGGTTTAAGGCAGGTATGTCTTCTCTCATAGTTTCTTTGTGTCAAGACAATTAACAACGGGGAATCATTGATCAATTCTTAATTTTAGGAGGTGAAACAGAGAAAAATGTATTCTCACACTTAGAATTTATAATGGCTTGATTATTCAGTCTATTTTGCTTTGATAGATTGAACAACCCAATGACAAGGAATTGGATGCCAAATGTAACAAATTTGGATTTATTTAGTATCCTTAACATTTTTGTGGGAATGAAAAGGTTGGAAAGTGAACTATCTTGTGTACAGAGGACCATTTTGCAAGTGAGTGTCATGTTAACAATGGAAGCTGTCTTGTAAAATAGCCATTTACTCAGAGCAAGTAACTGTTTATGTCAGCCAGGATATAAAGTATTCTCATCTTATTCCTTTTACTACATGTGTAACTCCTGTGGAATGGAAGGTGAATTGTTCAGGGCTGTTAAATTTTGTAATTGGAAGGCTGTATTAAACTCTTCCTAATGATGCTTATAGCTATGTGATGATTTACTAAAAAGAAAGGGGAGAGGAATGGAGAATATCTTACCTTTTACAGTGACTAGTCTGTGGCTCCCGAATTCTGTAGACCAGTGCTTTTGCAAAAGCAAATGAGGACCTGTCACTGATGTCATACACAATAACAAACCCATCTGCCCAATGCAGTTCACTTGTGAGGGAAAATTTTGCTTTCTGTGGCTGAAAATAAATCAAGCACATTCAAAGTGGCATGATATTCCACCTGTATTTGATACTTTAGACAATTAATTAATGGAAACCCATTTTACCCCAAAAAAAGACTTTAAGAAGTCAAAGACTGATATTTTGTAAAATGTAGTCTCCTGTTTCTCTCTTCCTTATCACTCTTTCTTTAAAATGTGATTAAAATTTTAAAGTAAAGAGAAAGTATAATACAGATTTATCTATCTCATTGTACATCATTTCACTGAGGAAATATCTTCAAGTTTTTAAAAATTTGGTAAACTATAATAATTGCCCTTTAAATTAATATTCACACATTTGTTTGAAAAGGGGAAATATTTTCTATCAATATTAGTAAATGGGTTATCTGTTGATATTTGGTACTTGGTTCAGGTCAGAAAAAAAAAAAAACAACAACCACTGATAATCTAAAAAAAACATTTGAGGGATAATTTGATAATTTTACTAAATGAATCTTTCCCATAGAGTGGTTTTGAAATCATGAACAGCTCTCCATTCCTTATATTATTTATATAATCGTCTGTTAACATTCTTGTCTTTGAATACAAAGGGGTTTGTCCTAAAAATATAATTACTTATGCTTTATTGACAGTGGTAAGTTACAAATGCAACTTAGTGAAAATATAAACTGAATTGATAAGGCATTAAACTATTAATTTCTAATAGCTGCACTGTGATTTCCTAGAAATATATTATAAATACAGCTTAATGTTGCTATTTTAAATAATAATATTTACAATGATAATTTCCTTCATAACTCTACAGAGAAGCTAGATAGCGGAGCTTATGATATTAACATAATCTCTTAAAATTTTAATTAAAATTAAGAGCAAATTTCAGTTTTAAGACTGGCAACTTTACATTTACTCTTACCCAACATTCTTCAAATCATGATTGAAAAAATAAAAGAAAAGAATACTTCATTTTACTTACTTGAGAACAAGGGTCATATATTTCTAGGTTCAGTTGCTTCCCTTCCAAATACAAATGCTTACTATAGATAGATTCTGCAAAATATACATAGATTCCTTGTCAGTATGGAAATATTCTAGTATTAAAAAAATAAGCTGACACTTATATCACAGTCTTGCAAATTCAACTGGTCAGATTTTAGTGGAATATTACAGTGACTTTTTTTAACTGTTAGTGATCAAATACATGTATTTGTTATATTTGCTCATATATATATAAATATACACATGTATATTAAATTTTCCCACCGTATCTATTCAACTACATGCTTTTGTGTTTATTTACATATCTTCCATCCTATAACTATGGATGAATTATCTGTGTTTCTAAGGCTGATCCATTCATTATGAACTAGTTACCATTTCCTCTGATCTACTGAAGGACATAGCTGCACCAGTTCTAACTCTTCTGCATCAAAAACCATTCCTCTCTACTATACTATTACTAACAGCTGAATTTCTCCTAACTTAACAATCCTTTAGAACCCTCGTATCTTCAACTATTGCCACATTTCTCTGCTGGCCTTTTAGTAAGTATCTATACCCTTTGTGTTCAATTTCTCTCTCCATCAAACTCTTTGAATTATTCCAATAAGGCTTTAGTTCCAATAACTTAAATAAAACTGTTCTTATCAACGTCATGGTTTTTCATTCAATGGCTATTTCTGCGTCTTGAACTTACTTGCTCTAGTAGCATTAATACAGTTGATCGCTCCTGTCTCCTTATAATGCTTTTTCTTTATTCTTTGTTGCTCTCTATTAATATTTTTACTTGTCCCATCATGTCTTCTTACATTTCAGACATGGGTTTGGTTTATAGATCTCTTCTCTATCCATCCTCCCTTGCTAATCTCATCTAGAGTTTTATACAACAGTTATTGCTGATGAGCCCTATTTATATCTATAGCCTAGACCTCTTCCTTGAACTTCAGAAACAAACAACTACTGCTATTGGACACTTTCCTTTAGATACTTAATGGACATTTCAACTTGAAATTCCTTAAAATGGAACCCTTGATTCCCCCCTGAAAATGCTGTGTCTTCCACAATTTTCCGTTTCATTTAATTACATACCCATAACCTCAATTTAAGTTTAAAAGGCTTAAGTCATTCATGATCCTTTCTTTCATCTCCCATATTTATCTTATTAAAAAGTTCTTTTCACTCTATCTTTAAAGTATATTTTGAATTTATCTGTTTCTCATCATCTCATTGCTAATACTCTGATTCAAGCCATCATCATTTTTTGTTTAGATTATTACAAAACCTCCTAATTTGTCTCTGCTTTATCCTCTTCCTAACTTCCTTCTTATGCTAAGTCGATTCTCAACAGGAGTAAAAGTGAACCTTGGAGCCAAATCACATCCCGTGTTTGATCAAATCTCTTCAATGGCTCCCCATCTCACCTGGATAAACCAAAGCCTTTAAAATGCCTGAAAAGTCTCCCTTCACTTCTATGACTTCTCAGGCTATATTCTCTCAAGTTCTTTGCATGCAAACTACAGCATCCCCCATAGCACTCCTCAACATTTTTTCAGAAATTTCCTGACTCAGAATTTTGGTAATTGTTATTTCTGCCTGGAATGTAACCCTCCAGATATCTTCATGGCTCAGTTTCATCACCTTTATTTCTCTGTCCAAATATGACCTTCTTAATAAAGTCTATCCCGACTACCCTATTTTAAGTTTAATTTTAACATGCCATATTAGTGCCATTCCCCCACGATGTTTTTTTCTTCATAGCGTTTATCATCATATGACATAATTTATACTTAATTTTTATAATTGACTCTTCCTTCCAGAATACAAATCTTATAGGGGCTTGGGTATTTGTCTATTTTGTTCAATACAATAGCTTTTCTACCTAGAAGAGTATCTGGGACAAGGTAGGTGCTCAATAAGTATTTGTTAAATGAATAAGAGACTTCTTTTCTGTAACTGTTCCTCCAGTGTTTGATAAAAGACCTACTCCTCTCCAAAATGGCACACTGACGGAACATCATCACCCATTATGGCAACATAATCCATAGTTAAAAAGAGATAGCAAGAGGGGTGACTGGGTGGCTCAGTCGATTAAGCGTCCAACTTCAGCTCAGGTCATGATCTCACAGTTTGTGGGTTCTAGCCCCACATCAGGCTCTGTGCTGATGGCTCAGCCTGTTTCAGATTCTGTGTCTCCCTCTCTCTCTGCCCCTTCCCCACTCATTCTCTGTCTCTCAAAACTGAATAAATGCTAAAAAAAATTTTTAAAAAAAAAGAAAAGAAAAAAAAAGAGATAGCAAGAATTGGGGAGCTAACTGTAAATCCTTTTCAGTTACATTTAATGAAATTTATTATAGTGTTATTAAACCTTAAAATATGTTTTCAAACAGTTCCTTGGAACTTCATAGGTTTACTACTGACTGAACTCTATAAGTTCCTTATTTTTTTTATTTTAAAGAACAAAAATTTTTTTTAATGTTTTATTTATTTCTGAGAGAGAGAGAGGCAGTGTGAACAGAGGAGGGTCAAAGAGAGAGGGAGACACAGAATCTGAAGCAGGCTCCAGGCTCTGAGCTGTCAGCACAGAGCCCGACGCGGGGCTGGAACCCATGAACCGTGAGATCATGACCTGAGCCAAAGTCGGACCCTTAACCGACTGAGCCACCCAAGCGCCCCTATAAGTTCCTTCTTGACACTTAAAAATATCTACTCAAAAATCAAAAACTACCAGAAGGGGTCACTAACTCTTAACTTTTTACAATTTTATCATTTCCCCTTCTGCCCTTCATTTACAAGATGGAATCATTTTTTGCCAGTTTGTCCTCATGCAGTGATGACCTTTTGCTCATTTGCTTGTCTTTTCAAAATGTCTTTAAGTCATATTTTTTTAATGGAAATGTACCAGCCAGTAATGTATACACCTCGTTTGTGTATATTTTGTTGTTGTTGGGTGTGGTTTTATTTATGTTTTGTTTTGTAATTCTGAAACATTTTCTCATGCTTGACTCTTACTTTGTGTGATATTGACTTTTCTGACAGAGGTTTTGACCTGAGAAATTAAACAATAAGAATTTCTCTTTCTATGTATTTCTTCTTTCTTTAATCAGTTTTCAAGCGCTTTCCCTAAAATGTTCCTAATGTCATATGGATTGAAGTAGTATGTTACATACATGTAGAAAGCAATACAATGTAATAACTTAACATTAGTTTCTAAAATTCTGAAATAATGCTACCTCGTGAATGAAGGCTATTTTTTTCTTTCTGTGGAGGAAATTATTTCTTACGAAAAAATATGCTTTCATTTATAACTTCCTCTTAATCTAAGTAAGAATTATTAAACAAAAAAATTCAAAATCATTCCCCTTTCTTCCAGTTCTCATAATTCTTTTTTATAAATCTGTAGTTCTTGTTTAAAAAACAAAAAGCAAAATCACTTTTCCCCCATGCATTAGACCAGGTGAGATATTAGTACCAATTAGTACTACTGATGATTATTAATACTGGTATTAATATTGATTAATTGCTGAGCCAAAAATAAACTCAAAACTCTGGCAAAATTCCTTACTTTTTATTAATGCCCAACTGTGTTATTTCCCATATGTCGTGCTAATTCTGATCAAAATAAATTTAGAGCAGAGTTGGTAAATGATTCTAAGATTATATTAAGACACCTGTTTTAGAATTTCTCTGAAACTTAGATAAGCAACCTAGATAATTATGATATGATCTTTGATCAAGGTATAATTTTCCTGTTATTTTCACACAGGAATAAATTAAAATAAGCTTTATTTTGTAGTTACTAGTACTTTTATAATTAATTTGTCCTCATCTTTCAAAAGATGTTTATTTAATTTCAAAACTGTTTCATAGTTTACAAAAATATTCACACTGACATGCCTCACAATATTAGGAGAGGGGGATCCCAGTTTTAATGTTTTTCTAATTCTAAACAGAAACAAGCTGACTTCCCAATCCATCTCTTTTAACATCAAATTGGGTAACTTATCATAAAATCACATTCTATTAAAGTACTCATTTTGGTATTTCCAACCAGAATCTGAATAAATAAGTTGCTGAAAAATGCAAAAATGGAAAATTCTACCAAAATGCTTCTGTGATCTTAATTGTGGTTTAATTACAACAATGAAATTTTAAAGTAAAAAAGAAAAGTCTAGAGTAGTGACTTACCAAAGTTAGAAGCATATTCTCCAATGAATCGCTTGGTAAGAAACCTTACTGTTAGGGCTACAAAATAAAGAGGCTGGACTTAGGGTCTTTTCTATTTTAGGACACAGATAACTTATTTATGTACATAAGGTTTTATCTTTCAGCCCCAAAATTACCAAGCATTAATGCAGACCTTAAAGCTTTATTAAATTCTAGTCTAAATAATAGTCAGCAAGATTTTCACTGTACAACCATAAAGATTAAAAGACTAGAAAGAAAGTGATCTGCCTATTCAAATCACTATGTAATTAATTCATGAATGCAAACAGGTAAGACAGCTTAATTTATGTAACAGAAACAGAGTTCATATTAAGTTTGAGATTCAAGAACTGTAACATCTCTGTATATTCCTTAACAGATTAAATCAGTCTCTAATAGTAACATGGACAACATCACACATTTACATTTGTCTGTGAGGATATAGGGACTTCAAAACCCAGGAAACAGAAAAAAGACCTCTTGTGTTGGTTTATCTTGTTGCAGCTCCTGGGGCTGGCCAGTTGTCCAGGTTCATTAAGATCAGGTGGCTGTATTGGTGGCATCCTCACCACCATCATAATGGAACCAAACCCAAAATCCAGTAAAATAAAACAAAACCATGGCTTCCAAAGTCAGGGCACCTGCTGCTCAGTCCCCAGGCAACTAGAAAGCCATGCCCATCCTAAGGTTTTTTTTTTTTTTTTTCACCTCAGTAATGCTGCTTTTAAAACATAATCCACAAGTCTCCCTGAATTCTCCTCCACCCTTAATCTCAGAGGAGAAGAATCAGTTCAAGGCCATTGTTTGGCCACTAGTGGATGTGAGGGCAGGTGTGTTAGAGTGAGAAGTAGGTAGGATAGTGACGGAGGGATTTCCTGTTATTCCTACACATTAATACTTCAAACAGTTATCTTTCTCAAAGTGTCTATAGTTCTATAAATATACAGTTAATTGCATTACTTCTTCATAAAAATGAAAACGCCCAATGAAAAATAATATACATAATTATATAGCTACATTTACATATTAGGTCAATATATTTCTCACTCGTTTTCCACTCTGCACTATGCCGTAGGGCACAACACAACTCACCAGATTTGCCTGTTCCTTCGCCACCCAAGACAGCAAGCTTTACCTCATTCATCTTGTCTTTCTGCTCTTTCTCAGTCAGACCTGTCTTTGGAGCTGTACTGACTTGAGTCCCCCCAGCATGTGCTTTTTAAAATCCTTTTTACTAATGCTGCTATCGTCTCTCTAAAGCCAACTCCGCCCCATATTCCTCCCATCCAATAATAACTTTAAAAATGTTTTCCTGGATTCTTTTTAAACATATTCCATTTAAAAAAATAAACATTGCAGTTACTATTTAGACATAAAGTCGTCTTAAGTCAATAGTTAAGAATTTCACGGAAATTCTGCAGAAGATTCTTAAGTACGCTAAGAAAATTTAGCTCCCAATCCTCTATTTTGGTATACCATGAATTTACCTTTCTAGAACCTAGAGAAAAGATTTCTCTAAATGAGAAAATGAGTTTTTAGAGGATAAGTATACACTCCTGTAAATCTACGCTGACTGGATCAGTTTTGATTTTTCTATTAATACCTGAGTCTACATCTTTTTGGGCGTTTTCTGTGAAAGACAAAGGGAATAAGTTTACTCAGTCATAAAAAGAAATGACAGAAGGAAGATGATGGCTACCTCAGATGTAATCGTCTAGGGGAGACGGCAGGGCACATGAATACACAGCTCATGTTTTTGAGTCACGTGAGGCTTTAATGAAAAATATGGACAATACAGAGTTTTCTCTCTACAATGTCTTATTTAATAAGCAATCTCTCTCTCTCTCTCTCTCTGTGTGTGTGTGTGTGTGTGTGTGTGTGTGTGTTTTAAATTTCATTCCAATAGACAACAGGAAGGTTCTAAGAAAAAAAGCACACAGCTTCATGTTGTTTAAAGAACAAGAAGCAGAAACCTATCAGTTTCCTTCAATGGTACTATGGTACCCACATTACTTTCCTCCCTTTCTCCCATTTGTATATGTATAAATTGCAGAATTGAGAAAAGAGTACAACAACAAATAGAAGAACTCAACCTTGTGCACTAAATTTTGAGGCCCAGGTAAAGGAGTTTCATTTCTAGGCTGGGTTGATCACAGGTACAACATGCTTTTTAAAGATGCATTTATTTAACAAACATTGAACCACTACTGCTTTTTATTGAAGATGTGTTGGGTTTACAAGGTCAAGAATTAAAGAATTTTCTGCCTTAATGAATCTAAGTCTACTAAGATGAAAATTGACAGAATTATAATTACAATAGATGCGATCATGGCTAAAACAGAGCTCTAACCAAGGACTGAGGAAAGCAGAGCAGTGCATTGAAAGGTCTTCAAAAACTAGGTAAAGCTTGACACATGAGCAGGACTCAACAGAGGAAAGAAAACGTAATTGCGAATTAGGGAGATGTGTCTATTCCAAAAGAAGAAATAGACCCTGTAAAGAAAAAAAAGGAAGAGAGAGTATGGCAATTTGTGATATCAACAAGGTTAACAGGTGAACTATAAAAAAAATTTTTTAAATAAATTTTCTCTGTAATTTTCTCTGTTCTCTGTAATCCATGCACCTATTTTAAGAGTAACAATCAATTATTATTGTTTTTTTACTAAGGATGTTTACCAGCTGATTTATATACTATGGAACTGAATTTTTTCCCTCTATTTGGAGAAATTATATTCTTCTCTTAAGAAAGTTCTGACCTATGTTCTTAGGAAGTTTAGTATTATCTACTGATAGGGAGGAAAAGCTTAACTTCATAGCATGCATGATACTGAAAGCAATATATAGATGGTTATCAAATTACCTCCTTTTTTTTTTTTTTTTTTTGCCATATCCTCCTCCTCCCTACTGCCATTAAATTCCAAAAATAAATCTAAAACAAAAAGCAGCCTAGGAGCACTTGGTTGGAGGGATCAAGCCCTGCCTCACGTCTCTCTCTCCTCTATGTCCCTCCCTCCAAAAGCATGCCCAGTCACTCTCTCTCTCTCTTTCTCAAAATAAACAAACATTAAAAAAATAAAAGCAGCCTAGTGGTGTAGTAGAGTGAAGTTATGACCTGAATAGAGAGAATATAATTATGTACATGCTTTTCTAAGAAACAGAATGTCTACATATTTTTTTATCTCAAGTAAAGGGTACTAAAATATGAATGTTCTAATAGACATATCACTTATACTACCCAGAATCCTTTCATCTTTCCCTAAACAAAAATTGATTCACACCCAAAACAAAAAATTGTCATTACTTTATTCATTTATTGAATGAACAAAAATTTATTTAGTGTCTACTATGGGCTTGGCACTATTTTCAGTGCTAGAAATATATTAGTGAACAATGTACTTACAGATTCTGTTCATCGGAGGTGGACATTAAATATTATTATGATATGTATAAAATTACATATCAGGTATTCATTAATGCTATAATTTTATCTGATTAATTTTGAGGCCAGGCCCTTTTCAGCTCATCTCATTGCCCTGTAATTTCTGTTAGAATAGATGCAGAGTTTCTTCACCTGCATCTATTCAAAAAGCATCAGATTCAGAAGGGTGGAGTGATTAAAAAAATCTCCAAAGAGAAAGATTATCTTTGTTCCATTATACTGTTCTGGAACATTAAAAAGATGGACTACTTCCCAACTCACTTTCGGTGTGTATAATAATCTAAAATATATGGATGGTGTACCTAGACAAACAGAAAACAAAGAAATCATAGAAATACAATGCTATTTATGAATATAGATCCCCAGGTCTGAAGTATATTAGCAAATCAAATCTAGAAATGTATTTAAAGAGCCAGTTGTCTTGAGCTAGTAGAATTTAATCTAAAAATGACAAGTTGATTGAACCACAGGAAATTTGGTAAAATATTCCAATACATTAGCATTATAAAGGAGAAAAACTGTATGAATAACTTGATCCCAAAAGCATGTCATGAAATTTAACAACTACAAACAAAGCAAAATACTTCGTTAAGTAATAAATCTAAAAATAGGGGATTTCTTAACTTGACTAAGGTTATATATTTTTAATGCAAATATCAAAAAAATAACAAATACATATAGAAATTTTACTCTTAATGTTTCTCTAAACAGAGTATTTTGTCTGTTAATTTTAGCACAGAATTGGTAGTCCTATTCAACATAACGAGGGGAAGAAATAACACATATAAAAAAGGGGAGGCAAATGGTTACAACCTACAAATGATATTTTTCCTTAACTATATTTTGTCTACATTATTAGCATACATTAGATAATTCAGTAAGATGGCCAGGTAAAAGATAAGCACAAAAACAATAATTTCAAATGATAAATATAGCAGCTACCATGTTTTACACAGTGTGGAACAGGTAATTTTTAAAAATGTTTTACAGGTATACTACATTTAATCCTCTGAGAAACTTCAGGTAGGTACCATTATTAACTTCTAATATGATATATACACAGTCCTATTTCACAAGAAAGGAAAAAGGAAATAAAAAGAAAACTAGAAAGGAATGTATAATATTTATATGATGAATTATCTTATTTATTGAAGATCATCGAATAGAACTTGAATACATGAACAAACATAAATAGAATGGTTCAAAGTAATAATTACTACCAAATCAATCTAAAAGTAAAATGCAATGGCAATTAAAATCCCAACAAAGATGGCTTAATTGAATGTAGACAGATTATTTTGGAAAAGAAAATATGCAAGAATAATTGAAAATTTTTAGGTAAAAGAATGACAAAATATCTCTCATGAACCAAATAATACTAAAAAATATTATTTTATTAAAATGAGATTGATAGGCTCATTAATAGAACAGATTTTTGCGTATAGAATTTGAGTACATAGAAATTTATTTTATTATGAATACAATGCTTTTAATACATGTTATTTTTAAATTATGTTGATACTAATAGAAAAAATCTTAGAACAATATGTTGTATCTGTACCTCATGCCACACAGAAAAATAAATTATGACTATTCAAAATCTGAGCGTGAAAATTAAATTCAGAGAAGTTTACATAGCCTTTGACATACATTATGAGAATCTTCCAAATAATTGTGGAGAGGGAAAAGTCTTCTTATAGATCCAGGGCACCTGGGTCGCTCAGTCAGTTAAGCATCCAACTTCGGCTCAGGTCATAATCTCGGGTCCATGAGTCCGAGCCCCACATCGGGCTCTGTGCTGACAGCTCAGAGCTTGGAGTCTGCTTCAGATTCTGTGTCTCTATCTCTATCTCTGCCCCTCCCCCACTCATGTTTTCTCTTTCTGTCTCTCTCTCAAAAATAAACATAAATTTTTTAAAAGAAAAAAATCTAAAGACATAAAGAAAAATATATACAGAAAAAAACAATATAATGACTTTTCATAATTGATCTTTAACTGTTGGTTATGTTAGTCCTATAGGATTACTTACCAAAGTGTATGAATTTGTACATTTAATACCAAAATAAATTTCTAGATACAAATGGATTCTTTTTTTTATCAGAATTGAAGTTATCTGTTCACTTCAAATTATAACCCATGTTACTGTAGGAAATACAGGTCTAGCAGAAAACAAGTGTTTTTAAAATGGAATTACTTCTGGCTAATGTTATGTGATAATATGGAAATTTATCATGGAGGAGTAGTTTTGTTTTTTGATTTTTAAGAAGAAAATGGTATTCTTCTAATCTCACAAAGCACATGTTTTCAAACAGCTAACAGATTTATACTACACTGAGAGTGTTCGGGTGTTTCTACATTATGTTGGGGTTAGGTAAGCAATCTAGGGGAACATTTAGAGAAAAAAAGAACATTTGATTGCTAAGCTCTATCTCTCCTTGTTCTGAAAGCACTTTATGCCATGTTTCATGACATGAATAGCACAGATAGCATTCTCAGCCAGAGATTAGGAGCAATTTCTCTACAATCACAAATCTTCCAAAATCTCTTACAAAGAAATTATTCAAATGTGGACATTTACCTAAACAAATGATGAAGATATTGTAACAGTGGCTACTATACAAAACCTCTATTAATATTAACAGTAGCTAGCATACAAAAACTTCTATTAGTCCACAGTCTGATTTTGGGGGCCTCTAATATATGTATTTTAGAACTAATAATAGCTTAGTGCCTCAATTTATATTCTAACAGTTCACTTATTACACTTTCCTACATAGATTTCTTTTTTATATGTGTGATTACTTTTGGTGCATTGGCTACTTATTTGAACAAGGATGTGAAACAGATTGCTATGTAACAAAACTACTCCCACATTATTTGGTCTGGGAAGACTATTTTTAGAGTCTACATCTATTTTCAGTGTAGAGTCAATACTAAGTTTTTGGCTTATAGCCTCTTGAGTGTCTATTTAAAATTTAACAAATCATATCTGAATACTGAACACCAACCTATTCTACAATTTGCAACCAATTTGAGTTTTTTTTTTCCTTTTCTTCTCTTCCTCTTTGTGCCCCATCTCCCTTCCTGTTGGTGTGAATGTGTTTCTCCTTACTTGCTTTTTCCTTTATTCTTGGATGCTTTTAAGAGTTTTTAGGTGCTTTTATTTATCAACAGTGTTCTAAAATTTACAATGTTATTTTCTGGTGCATGTCACTGTTTTTATTAATTGTACTGACACTCACCTGGCCCTCTAAATTTAGAGTTTCCTGCATCTCACTTCTAGGAATTATTTTTGTATTATTCCTTTAACAATTTATTCAACTCTATCCTTATGTGTTCTTCCTGTTTGAAATGGACATTAATCAGATTTTGAAATTACAAGATTGATTCTTTTCTTAAAGGTTATTTATTTATTTTGAGAGAGAGAGACGGCGAGCAGAGGAGGGGCAGAGAGAGAGGGAGAGGGAGTATCCTTAGCAGGCTCCACATTGGCATCACAGATGACAAGCCCTGATGAGGGCTTGATCCCACAAACTGAGATGGTGATCTAAATCGAAACCAAGAGTTGGACGCTTAACCAGCCGAGCCATCCAGGCTCCCCCAAGATTGACTCTTAATGACTAACATTTTCTTTCTTATTGACATGTTCTATATCTTTAATTTCTCCTTTATGGGGTATTTCATAGATTCTACCTTGACATATATAGATATAGATGATATAGATATAAATAAATACAATTTTTAGGAGTTTTTTCTTATTTGCTGCTATTGTGTTGAAATACTGTATACATTAATTTCAATTTAAAGAAAAAGATAAAATATGACATATGCTGCAGTAGAATTTGAAACTATATAATCCCTTTCATGTTAACTTCACCTTTTTGAACCAGTATTGTTCTAAATTACATTGTAATAGAGTCATTCAAAAAGGGAGAGATAAAGTTTCCCAAACAAAAACTAAAGGAGTTTATGACCACTAAGTTACACTGTGATACACAAATATATGACTTTTACTATATGATATATGTATGTAAGAAAATCAATTAAGCAAAGTAAAGATGCTATATCATTCCCAAACAATTTAAAAACTCAGTTGACATCATTAATAGAACTAATCTATGACATTTATGTCTTTATAATTCTAAATCACTTTTAGAACAAGTTTTGTAAGCTAATCTGTCATTTGGGTATCATATTCTAAAGACAAATTTTATTCAATATGTAGTGTTAGTAATTCACTAAATTACAAGGGCCTGTTTTTTTTTTAAGAAAAATAATGAATACCCACCAATTTGCAAAGGTTTTCAAAGCATATGTGAGACTAAATAATTGAATGTCTCTGCTAATTTTTCTCAGCATGTACACTTATAATTGCAATTATCTTTTCAAGGTAACAATTCAGTATTTATTTTACTCTTTTAAATTATTCTTTAAGTGTTTATCATTGCATAAGGTTTTAGTTTCCTGCTACATTTGTAACAGCTGAAACATGATACTAATAGTAATTACAATTTGGCTATTTGCCCTCTTTCTCTTCTCTAAAAAAGTACATCAGTCTTTCTGTAGGCGCTAGTAATTTTCCTTGAAGCTACTTTAGTTTTGGTCAAAAGTTTGTAAGTAGACTAAAAAAATTGTAGTTAGCTCTTAGTTCTTTCCTAATCACTTGAAGTTGATCAGTAGAACAAAATTGACTATGGTCCTCAAGAACAGCCTTCCTCTGAAATGCAGCCACTCTATCAGGAAGCTTGAGTGAGCAGTGCAGGGTTTACTACAATGAGTGAACATTCTGCAGAAATAGGCGTTTAAAAAGCTGAGCAATGCATTTGTGAGAAGGATATGTTATTCACATTTTCTCAGCTCCTTTTATTATCCTTTAGAAATACATAATCCATGGGCACCTGGGTGGCTCAGTTGGTTGAGCGTCTGACTTTTGGTTTAGGGTCAAGTATGACCTTGTAGTTTCATGAGTTCAAGTCTCATGACAGGCTCTGCACTGGCAGTGTAGAGCCTGCCTGGCATTCTCTGTCTCTATTTCTCTCTGCTGTTTCCCTGATCACTCTGTCTCTCTCAAAATAAATAAATAAACTTTAAAAAAGGGAAATAAATAATACAGTCAGTGGAGCATGCAACTCTTGATCTTGGGGTTATAAGTTTGAGTCCCACATTGGTGTAGAGATCATATAAAAATTTTTTTAATGTAAGCAGGAGAGTAATACACTATTATTAAATGTTCCATTCTGGA
This sequence comes from Hyaena hyaena, assembly GCF_003009895.1. NCBI lineage: Eukaryota > Metazoa > Chordata > Mammalia > Carnivora > Hyaenidae > Hyaena > Hyaena hyaena. The sequence continues at coordinate 462,511 of NW_024081721.1, read as the reverse complement.
AAGTAATATAAAATATGCTTTGGAAGTAAGGCAATAGAGACAGTAAGAGAAACTAAATAAGTAGAAGCAGTAACACCTGTTGTTATTTTACCCTCTCAAAGGGTCTGAGTTACAGTGGCAATGGGATCGAGGGAATATTGTTTTGAGAAATCTTTGTCCAATAACAATTTAAAATTCAGCAGGATCTGGTGATTGTCAGGGGAGCTGATATGAGAAAGGGAGAATAAGGGTGCCTGAGTGGCTCAGTCTGTTAACCATCCGACTTCGGCTCAGGTCATGATCTCACGGTTCCTGGGTTCAAGCCCTGCGTTGGGCTCTGTGCTGACACCTAGCTCACAGCCTGGAGCCTGTTTCAGATTCTGTGTGTCTCCCTCTCTTTCTGACCCTCCCCTGCTGATGTTGTCTCTCTCTCACAGAAATAAATTTAAAAATACATTTAAAAAAGAGAGAGAAAGGGAGAATAAACCTAAGGCGATTACCAAGTTCTGACTTAAAAATATGAAGTCGATAGTGGTGTTGTTAACTGAGCATTTGCTTTGTTCAATTTCACTTATGAGAAGCAGTTTGAAGGAGCAAATGCTTCCTTCCTGTTTTGGACATGTTAAGTTTGAGATATCCTTGGGGGTGTCCAGTAGTAAGCTGGCTGTACAAGTCTAGCATGAGAAAAGAGGCAGAACTGATGGGGAAAGAAGTTCATCTTATCAATACACTTTCAGTGCAGAGTTAAGCTTGTTTTTATGACAGGGATTGCAAATTGATATGTGATTTTCTGGGGGAAAAAATCCACTTTGATCTCTATAGAAGAAAGAAAGCTATTTACAAAGGGTTTTCCACGTTTGGCTGTTTAGATGGTTTCTTAAGCCAAAATGCCTTAGATATTTTGGAAATTCTAAAAAAAGCACTAAATAAAATATTTCTGCTTATTTAAACAACCCCATAAATAAGCATTATGGATCCTATTTGTCCCAGTTTATAGGCATGCGTTCCGAGGCTCAGAGGGGATTTTAAGTATGCAGCCCAGAGAAATTCTCCTAGTAAGTACAAGCTAGAATTTAAGCTACAGTTTCTTTGATTCATAATTTCAATGATTTTTCTACTGTATTATGCTATCTCTTGCTTTTAATATACCTCTTTTCTAAGCTAGATGATTCTTATTGTAGCATTTGTTGAAATGGATTTTTTAAATCAGTTTGCAGTACCTTGTGACAAAACTGCAAATGTTACAAAATTCATTTTCAAAACAAATTATAGTCCTACAATGTAGAGTATAGCACTAAACATAGTAGGTGTCCCAAATGTCATGTATTAATTGTTGGCTGACAATTTTGATTGTACCAATCAAGCCAAGATTGATAACCAAATTCTTATTTTAACAGATGATGAGTTGTGTAAACTCAAAGTATTTTTATAACTTCTGTTACACAGAAATTTTCTGTCTCTGATAGACTCTTTTTTCTAACTTATCTAAGGAAAGACTTGGTCTCTGTCACTCTAATAATTAAAATTCTTTCCAAAGCAACTCTAGCTGAGAACAGAAACTTCCCCATTCAGAAACTGAGGTAAATTTTCCTTTTGCAAATCTGTTTAATTTTGTGATCCTTATTCTTACACTTGTTTATCTTATTCAATGGTGACAATATTTAGCAATGTTCTTCTCTAGTTGCAAAGGAAACTGTATTTTGTTAGGAGTCTTTGAAAATACAATCTCAAAAAGTATATTTGTTAAGGAACAATGTTGACATTTTTCTTCCTTAAGAACAAATTATTTTTTTTCATATTACCAATGCCTTTGCTGGTTTTCTCCCTATATGGACACGTATTTAAAAACCATTTCCATTACTAGCCTGGTTCCTAAGAACTTGGATTTTTTCCCACTATTCCTTGTCTACCAGATTTTAAGTTGTTATAGTGACCATTTGGAGCATTCTAGATGAGCATCAGGCTTCTCTGGTCAAGAAGCCTGGACAAGTCAGGTGCTCCTCAGGAACTCATCTCTAGGGTTGGATTCCACAGGCTCATTTCAATCCCAATCAAGCATATCCCTCTGTCTGGGGTGTGCTCTATTCTTTAATGATCATTGATATCAAGTAGGTTTTAATACTTCAATCAATTCATGCTGAATCAGAATAAAATTAATATATATACAGCATACCTCAGAAATATTGTAGGTTTGGTTCCATACCACCACAATAAAGCAAATATTGCAACAAAGTTAATCAATGGTATTTTTGGAACATATAAAACTACAGTGCATATAAAAGTTATGTTTATACTATACTGTAGTCTATCAAGTACACAATAGCATATTATCTAAAAAACACTTGCATAATTTAACTTAAAAATGCTTTTCTTACTAAAAATGCTAACCATCATCTGAGTTTTCAAAGAGTCATAATCACTGATCACAGGCCACCATAATAAATACAATAATAATAATATTTAAGATATTGTATTACCAAAATTTGATGCAGACACAAAGTGAGCAAATGCTCTGGACAGAGTTGCCACAAACCTTCAATCTATATAAACGCAGTATATGTGAAACACAATAAAATTAAGGTATGTCTGTAGAAACAAACAAATGTTTAAAAATGTACAAGATAACCATGCACAGTAATTACCTTGGAGATAGATGATCAGCGGTATTGAAAATGAATGAGCAATCTGAAAAACACTTAGGAAAATTTGTTTGCAAAGACAGACTCAGTTAAGGATGATGACAACTTACCAGGTCTGTAATACTGAGTTACTAATTGCAATATTAACAGCAGTGGGGAAACTTATTAGAAAAGATAATTTTGGTTTCAAGATATATCACAATTGAAAATAAGCTGATTATTAAAACAACTATTAAATTTATTACAAAAAGAACTATATTACCTAGGAGCATCTGGGTGGCTCAGTCAGTTGAGCATCTGACTCTTGATTTTGGTTCAGGACATGACCTCATGGTTCATGGGATTGAGCCCTGCATAGGGCTCTGTACTGACAGTGGGAAGACTGCTTGGGATTCTCTCTCTCTGCCCCACCCCCGCTTTCTCTCACTTGTACTTTCTCTCTCCAACTCTCTCTCTCTCTGTGTCTCTGTCTCTCTCAAAATAAGTAAACATTTAAAAAAAAAGAAAAGAAAACTATATTACATACAATCTCCGTGACACTACTCAGTTTTAGAAAAGGGAAAACAAGAGTGTCTGAATGTTAAATATAAACTAGTATCTCTAGTGCCCAAATATAAAGTTATAACAAAAACAAGCTAAAATTCTCTGGTTGGACTGGTGCCCCAAATTGCCAGCTTTTATTTGCTTATTTAATTAATTAATTGTATTTATTTATTTTAGTTATTATCCCATGATGTTCTTTCCCAGCAGGTTAGGACCTGGTAAGATTGTTTTCTCCTGAGGGCAGGCTTTGTTAAGAAGAACAGAATGATCGGGCATATTTAAAAATGGTTCATTTTCCCTCTCTCCTTGCCAGAAGCATGAGGGCATTTTTCTTGGGTGTACATTCTAAATATCTGGAAAAGCTCTAGAGTAACACTCGTGAAAGTGTAGGGCTTCCCTCTAACTGGGTGTCCCTGGAGACTTTAACTCTCACATTTGTCTGCGCTGAGCCTGCAGCAATTCATCAACTACAGTTCAGGTTCTCTTATCCTGGCCCTGGTTCCCACAGAGGGTTCGCTCTGGTAAGCTGTGATTGTCCATATTTGCCTGTCTGTCTCTCTAACTAATGCTCTGCCCGGTGACCTCACATTCCTGATGAATTTACAAAGAGTTGTTGATTTTTCAGGTTGTTCACTTTGTTACTTGTTATTAGGAGTGAGTGACAACTTCTAAGCCCTTTGTATAACAACAGCTGTATTTCATTTTAGGGGGTGAGAAATAACAGAAATCTTGTAACAGAGATCTACACAGCATGCCGGTTAAAATAGGGTAATTATTATACTTATATTACAGATGGTTAGCAGACTCAGAGGGATTAAATAATTAGCTCATGAGTTTACATCAGCAATTGGCAAATACATGTTTTCAATAAGTCTTGGCATTAATATTACATGCTAGACTTTCTTAGAAAAATGAAAGCAAGTGTATGGAATTCCATCATTTTTTAAAGCTGGAATACACATATTTCAGATGCTTGTCATCCTGTAAGTCACTAATCAGGAACTCAAACACATTTAAGTATTAGGCAGGTAACGTAGATGTATGAAATGGCATGAAATGTATAGATGTAAAATAAAAGGGATTCTTAACATGGTAGTTAACTAAGGAGTGAATTCCTACCCCATTTAAAGGTGTTCAAATACAAAGTTAGAACAAAAACAATATAAAATTCTCTGGCTGGACTGGTGCCCCAAATTGCCAGTTTTTATTTATTTCATTTTTAAAGATTTTATTTTCTAAGTAATCTCTACACCCAACATGGGGCTTGGACTTACTACCCCGAGATCGAGTCACATGCTCTACTGACTGAGCCAGCCAGGTGTATCCCACCCCCTCCCCCAATCTTCTTACAAGCAATTAAATTTCAGGTTATTTTGTGAATTTTTCAATTTTGAACACAATATAAAACAACTTGATTATGATTTTCAATCATTTTGAATGCACCTAAACATAAGAAATCTAGATTTATGTCCTTAAAATGCTGGTTCAAATCCAGGACTAAAATATTTCACAGGGAAAACCGAAAAGGAAAACAAATACATTACCAAAAATAAAGTTGAAAATAAATTATAAGACAAGCTAAAAATAAAACATATGGGAACAAAACAAATATACTTATCCTGAAAGGAAACTCTTACTAAATATTGTGTTAGGTAAAAATATAAACTTTGGCAAACCCCACATCATTCAAACCTCACAATAATGACATCAATAACAATTTTTTTCCTAAATCCTCAAAATTACATGTTATTATTTGCGTTTTTTATGGTCCAAGTGACTTTTTAAAAGACTTATTGTCCTAATACCAATGTTCACCATTTCCCCGCGTATTTCAGGTCTTCCTTACAGAATAATTTCTTTCTACTGAAATTGCAACCTTAAAGTTTCCTTTAGTGACCATCTCTGGGAAGTATGATTATTTTGTCTGAAAGTGTCTTTACTTCTCTCTTGTTCTTGAGAAATAATGTCTTTGGATATTTATTGGTTGCTTCTATTTAGTCTTTGAAATTAGAAATTGACTAAGTTAGAAATGAGACTAAATTATATTTAGTCTCTGAAATAGACCGTTTATTCAGCCTTCAACAGAATAGTATCAGTTGCTGCAGCTACTCAAAAGTGAACTCTCAGTCTTGGTAGGTAATCTTGATTTTCCCTCCTGCTTTTTTTTTTTTTCCATCTAGGATCTTTATCTTGTATTTGCTGCTCTTCAGTCTCATAATCTGATCATGTGTTCATTTTGTTTGACTTTTGTTTGGAATTTCTCGTTTTTATTCAGTTTGTAAAGTCCTCAGCTAATAACTGTTTAATTATAGCCTCTCACGTTTCTATTTTATTCTTCTGGCACTCAACTGGATATATGTTTTCATTCCGTTAGATGTGCTACAGCATTTCATCTAGTTTCTCTCTTAATCTTTGCAGAACAGGCAGCATTCTGTGTAGTTCCTTCAAATCTATATTCCAGTCTACTAATTTTCTCTTCAGCTACTATTTATTCAATCGTTAAAATAAATGCAATATTAAAATTGCAAGATTCCTGAGATGTCAGTAAAGATACTACTTAGAGGGTTAGGGAAAACAACAGGGAATGGTGCAGTACCTTAGAGAAAACAGCTGCTGGGAACAGTTGCTGTACCTAACTAACCTTGAAGATGTAAGAGGGAGCAGTCATAAGAAGCTGCAGAGAAGGCTGTCTGGAAAGCACCACCTAATAAAATTTCTGATCTTTGTAGAAAGATATGGCCAATTCAAAGTGACCTAGCAGAAAGGGACACTGGAGAACAATATGTCAGCCTCATTTTTCCACCACTCTCCAATTTCTTACAATGGGTCCCACTGGGGTAACCCAACTCTAAGTGAGGGGGCAAGGAAGCATGCCAGTACAGTTCATCCTAGTCAGTACCTCAGGGCATAGAGCAAAGTAAGACAAAGTGAAGAGACAAAGAGCAAACATCCAGCACAGCAGAATAAGTTATGATCATCTTAGTCTATACAGTATTTTAAAATTAAACGTCAATATGTGAGTACCTTCTTTTAAAATAGTTTATTTTGCGAGTGCCTAGGTAGCTCAGTCGGTTGAGTGTCTGACTTCAGATCAGGTCATGATCTTGCAGTTCGTGAGTTTGAGCCCCATGTCAGGCTCTGTGCTGGCAGCTCAGAGCCTGGAGCCTTCTTTGGATTCTGTATATCCCTCTCTCTCTGTCTTTCCCCACTCTCTTTCTCTTTCTCTCAGAAATAAACATAAAAAGATTTTAAGTAAAAACAAAATAAAAGATTTTATTTTTAAGTAATTTCTACATGCAACGTGGGTCTCAAACTCTCGATCCCAAGATCAAGAGTGGCATGCTCTTCTGACTGAGTCAGCCAGGCTCCCTGATATATGATTACTTTTTAAATTGTTCTTTTCCAGGACACAAAACAAAACAAAACAAAACAAAACAGCAGGAAGTAAGTGCTGTCATTGTACTGTGTGTTGAATTAAAGTTCTTTAGAAATATTTTAGTCATTCAACGCAGAGATCTGATATAGTCCTATTTCACTCACCACTGAAGTCAACAGGGTCATTAAAGTAGTAAGAATAAAGGAGATACTAGATTTATGCACTAAAGCATTCAATTTTGGAGTGAATGTGGCAAGATTTCCTTTTGAAAAAATATAAAAGCCTAATACTCACCTGTTTCATCTTCGTTTTTATTCATTCCTTCCGTTGCCATTATCATCATCATCATCATCACCATCATCATCATCATCGGAACTGTGACTCTCATAACCTGTTTCTGAATTTAAATTTAAGAAAAGTATTTCACTACTTTTTCATGTAAGATAATTTGACTAGTGTCAGGTAAAAATTTAAGATAATTAGTTTTATTCTCTGACTTAAATTCTAGTTTGTGGCAATTTATCAGTTTAGAAGTATAATCCTTAAATTGTCTTGGTGAGATTCAAAAAGGCAAAAATCTGGACTTAGGAAATTAATTGCTGTTTCCTTCTTTCCTTGATCATTTTTAACTCTGATCCAAATAAACAATTTATATCTATTATAAAGAGATTATTATGCCAATTAAATTCAGTTGACTGCTCTCAAAAACGTAGAGTGCAGAAAATTAGTCTTTCCATCTTACTGTAAATCTTTGTAATCCACAATTAAGTTGCTGGGGTACCTGGATGGCTTAGTCAGTTAAGCATCCTATTTTGGCTCAGGTTCATGGCTCGTGGTTCGTGGTTCATGGCTCAAGCCCCGCATCAGGCTCTGACAGCTCAGAGCCTGGAGCCTGCTTGAGTTTCTCTCTCTGTCTCCGTCTCTGTCTGTCCTTCCCCTGCTTTCTCTCTCTCCCTCTCTCTCTCTCAAAAATAAGTAAACATTAAAAAAAAAGAATAACTTGTTTATTTTGAAAGTTTTGTGGATACCAAGAGAACGTTATGAGCTTAGCATTACATACGTATACTATTTTACTACCTAATTTATATTGAGTAATCTTGAATATATAACTTTTTTCTGTAAGAATCATGGAGTAAAAATCCAATGTTGTTATAAAAAAAAAGCCTACATTTTTAATTCCACATCCAAGCTTGGTTGGCAAGCCAAAGAACACGAGTACATTTCAGAATCCATTGTCCCAAATATTCATTTTTTTAAGTTTATTTATTTATTTATTCATTTGAGAAAGAGAGAGAGATAGTGAGCATGAACAGCGGAGGGACAGAGAGAGGGAGAATCCCAAGCAGTTTCTGTGTTGCCAGAGCAGAGCCTGACATGGGGCTTGATCTCACGAATCATGAGGTCATGACCTGAGCCAATATCAAGAGTCTGATGCTTAACCGACTGAGCTACCGAGGCACACCTCAAACTCTCATTTTAACCTACCCAATATGTCTTCACACCTCACCCTTTCCACTGCCTATTTCATATCAGGCCTCCTATTTCCTCTTTCTAGAATTCTGCTTACCTTTTTTTAAACACATCTGGCCTTGGCTTGGGTATATTTAATTTCTGATCTAATTTTTACTTTCTTACCCATAGTTTGTCTCTCTTCAAAATTTGTTCATACTTAAAAAAAAAAAACAAAAAACAAAATTTGTTCCTACTTGAACTAAATTCTTAATTAATGCACTTATTAGCTTTCACCTTCAGCAAGTCTCCTAAGTTCTCCTTCATGTGGCTTTTGTGAGCACAGACAACCATGGTAAGACCAAAACCTCTCTTGGCTTTCAGTCTAATAGACTTAGATTTTTGACATTTTTAAGGCCTCTATTTCATAGATCAATAAGACTTGGAAAACAAATTGAAAGCGTTAATGTCATTTCAAATTGACAACTTGTCTGTTCAAGAGAAAGGACCTGACCTGTGAGTAGAAAATGTCCTGTTAAGGAGTTTACAGAGAATATGCTGATAAAGTTGACTTTTTCACAGCAAGGCAGTCTCAATCGTGTCCTGAATTTGATAAAATGACCCCTCAGATAATAGAAGATCCAAGAAAAGATTATAGTAGCTGAAAGTTTTAAGTCTAAATTCTCAGAACCCACCAATTATAATGAAATAAATTTGAAATTTTTTCTTAACCTTTTTGTGTGGGTTTTTTTCATCTCTATAAAATAAGCATAATAATAGTGACTCAGTCAAGTTGCTGATGGAGGAATGAACAAATTAATGCATAGAGTAAGCACTCAGTAAGTGGCACTTTGTTATGATTTCACTGTTCCTTTTGAAATTAGGAACATTATGATTCTCCAAGTCTCTAGTTCCTACAACAGCCTGAGAGATTGTTCCTGTCCTTCATTCTTTTAGCAAAGAATATTGTATCAAAAGATATCAAAAAATGTTGAATGTTGTATCAAAATCCACAATTACAAACATTCACTCTAGGTTCTGGATTCAGAGCATAACTGTAGAATCTACTCATATATTTAAAATAGTGGATGACACATCTGTATTATCTGTCCCAGAGGACCCAAAGTATACTTAAGGGCAACTCTAGCTGGCTTTATTGTGATAAAGGCTCTGTGCATTAAGTTACAATCTTGAGCAGAGATTATACCTGGAAAGGTATTTCCTCAGTGTTAGTGGTCTTAACACTGGAATGCACCTAAACTCCTTGAAGTCTTGTTAAAATGCAGCTTCCAGGGCCACAACCAAACCTACTAAATAAGAATTTCTGTGGGGCTATGCTTCAAGAAAACACATTTAAACATGTACCCTAAGTAATTTTGGAGCAGATGGTAGTTAGTTACAACATGATTGGAAAACACTTCTCAAGTGCTATAACTAAAGGCTCAAGTGACATGAATACAGAAGCCTAATGGACCTATTCACCCAGTCAACCCATTGTAATCTGAGATTAGTCAACCACTCACACATGCATATCAGTTTCCAAAGTAATATGTGTCCAAGTATATTCCGTGGCCATTGCCATAGAAGATAATGCATCTGGCACAGGAGCACAATGTTCCTCAGTTGTATTTTACAGAGTAAGTATGAAGTTTAAGCCATGCCTTCTAGAATGGTGAGCCAATCTTCATATTTGGCATGTTTGAGGAACATGAAAACTTATACTCCTTTATATTGTATATCATGGAGGAGACTTTATACCAGATAATGTAAAAATAGACAGAGCAGATCATAGAATAACTTGTAGGATAAAGTAATGATTTTGAATTGTATTTTGAGAGCTAGGGGAAGCATTTAGAGATGACCACTTTTGCTGCTGTGTAGAGAATGTGTTACAGAAGGCAAGAGTAGAAACAGAGATGAGACAGGTTAACACAGTAATCTAGGCAGGAAAGAACAATGGCATGATTAAAATGAAGCAAGAGAAATGGAAAGAAAAGTTTGGATTCAAGATGTATGAAGAGAGAACTAAGCAAGAATTTAGAAATAAGCTTAAAGTAATGAAAAAAGGTAAAGGAAGAAATCGAGATCCTTTAAAGATTTTGAATTAGGAGGAATAGGATTTATGTTACCATTACTGGTATTAAAAAAAAAAAAAACATTGGTGAGATCTGGGAACAACTTAGACAATAGGAAGAATCAAGAACTGGATTTAGAACCTCTTAAAGTTTAGGAGGTTAGATGTGAGTCAACTTCTCAGAGGAGACGTTTGGATAAAGATGTATATTTTGAATCATCAGCATAAAAATGGATTTTATATATATATATATGGAAACTTTTCTGTTAATTCACAGAGATTTCAACTTCCTGAGAAACAACTACTGCCATTTATCTGGTTTATGTATGGTTTCCTGTAAAATTTCTTTTTTCAAATAAAGAGTTTTCTTTCTAAGAATGCTTTGCCATTATACCAGTAGCATCAGCATAACCTGGGAAGTGTTAGAAATATAGAACAGCAGGCCCCATGCCTGTCTTATTGAATTAGTATCTACATTTTAACAAAATTCCTAGGTTATTCATTTGCACAATGAAATATGAGATAGTACCACTCTACTTTATGGTAATGGTGGGAAAGAGAAAAAAGAATTAAGGAAACACAGTATTACTGCTATACATGGGAAGCTGCAGCCACTGACCTGGCCTCCAGGGTTTAAAAACAACTCTGATTGAACTTTAGGGCACCTTGTTGGCTTAGCTGGTTAAGCATCCCACTCTTGACTTCGGCCCAGGTCGTGATCTCATGGTTCGTGAGACTGAATCCCATATTGGGCTCTGCGCTGGCAGTATGAAGCCTGCTTGAGATTCTGTCTGTCTGTCTGTCTCTCTCTCTCTCTCTCTACCCCTCCTTCTTTGCTCTCTATTTCTCTCAAAATAAATAAAAATAAACTTAAAAAATAATAAAAGAAATAAAAGAAAAGACTCTGATCAAACTTTAACATGCATGTGTGTGTTGCTGTTGCTACACACAATTATGCAAAAGGATTCACCAACCGGTACAGTGAGAAAGGCATATTCATCAAGATCAAGAATAATATCTTCTTCCTCTATACATCCTGAGTATAGAGGATTATATGTAAATTTAAAAATTTACAGGCTAAAAAAATGTACAGGATTTATATGTAAATGTCAGTATATAGTATATGGAGGGGAAAGTGAAGGCAAGTGACCAAATTCAGAGTAATTTTCCATATAATACCATAAACTGTGTAACTAAGTATATCTCAGAGATCCATTCAGCCCTATTAGCTAGCACATATTTTAAAAGAGGCTCTTGGAAGAATTTTCTCAGTTTGTTGTTTGATCTTATAAATGTACATCACTTTAATTCCAGACTTGTTTTTTTTCAACTACTCTTTTAAACTTCCGTGATTCATGAAGTCAATACAAAGTCCATTTGCTTCATATCTGTTGTATCATTCTCTTCAAATGACTTTTATTATTATTCTTTAATCTTATAATGTAATTTGATTTTTATAATTTTTCTGTCATTTTAATTAAAAATGCTTCCTTTCTAACTAAAATCTACTTTAACTTTTTTTAATGTTTATTTATTTTTGAGAGAGAGAGATAGAGCATGAACAGGGGAGGGGCAGAGAGAGAGGGAGACACAGAATCCAAAGCAGGCTCCAGGCTCTAAGCTAGTTGTCAGCACAGAGCCCGACGTGGGACTTGAACTCGAAAACCACGAGATCATGACCTGAGCCAAAGTCAGATGCTTAAATGACTGAGCAACCCAGATACCTGAAGCTACTCTTTATTTTAAAACTAAATGACCATTGTGTGTGTGTGTGTGTGTGTGTGTATGAAGAGTTAATTCAAATACATCAAAATGAGTTATAGATTAATTAAATTCAGAATACCTTTATAAAAAGCCTTTATTCATAAATTAGTGCTGTATTCCCCCCACCCCCACCCAATAGGCACAGGATGTACAACCAACCAAAAATTTGGTTTTGATATTAAGACTGATAGCACACAGCAAGGGGCTCTAAAAAGGTTTATTGTTCACATGATGAGGCTTTCAGGGAAGAGCAGTGAGGTTTCCAAGCAGATCCAACTGGCTTAGGTGATCAGAAAAAGGACACTACCTTGACTTTTATTATGATTACAGGGTAGAGCTGCGGTAAGCGTTCCAGTACACGTGGAGAGGGCTTGTAGTATTCAAACTTTCTGCTGGTTCTAAAAGTGGAAGCACTTTTGTGGTGACAAACCCACCATCAACTGTTCCAGAATTCTTGAGTTTTTACCACAATTAAGAAATGTTTCTAATATTGACTCTTATCTTCTGACCTAAAGAAGCCTCTGCTACTGTATTAGCAGGAGTTTATCCTAAAATCTCAGCATTTCCACCGTAATGAGAAAATAGAGGTTGAAAAGTTCTGAACCTACTCATGACTTTATGTTTCTACTTTTAGAGCAGGGCTGACCTTTCTCAGGCGTAGGTTTTGAAAGGAACATTCACACGACTTTTGGGGACTTTAAAAAATTAAGAACTTTACCCTTGAGTTTGATATGATTGATGTCCATACATTTTTCACTTTATAGCCGTGGTGGATGGCTATGATGAAAATTGATGTTATTTTGACAATTTGATGGTAAAAACTCTAAAGAATGTTCTTTTCTAAAAATAGCATGAAATGTCTACTCGAAATATGAGGCTGGTAAATCACATCCTGGTTACCTAAAATTATCATTTCTATTACATATTCATTTTGTGCATGTGTGTCCTCTCTTCCTAAGATTTTGACATTAAAAATGTGTATGAAAGAACAGTGCTTTATATATGTGAACTGGCATGTGTTGAAAGAACATTGTGAAGCTAGAATGTGCATTTCTTCTTTTCAAAAAAAGAGCAAGAATATTTCTGCTCTTGAAATTTTTATACTTCTCAAGCCCAGTTCAAATTTACTTTGTCCTTCATATTTATCCCGGTCCATCCAGATATATTCAATCTCTCCTTTACTTAAAGATGTCAACAACAAGAAAAAATAACCGTGCTCACAGATACAGAGAGCAGACTGATGGTTTTGCCAGAAGCAGAGAGTGGGAAAGTGGGCAAAATAGGTGAATAGAGTCAAAAGGCTCAAACTTCTAGTTATAAAATAACTTAGTCATGGAAATGTAATATACAGCATGGTGACTATAGTTAATAACACCGTGGTGCATTTTTGAATGTCACTACTACAATAGATCTTGAAAGCCCTTGACACAAGAAAAAAAATGTGTGACTATGTATGGGGATAGATGTTTACTAGACTTATGTGGCGCCAATTTCATAATATACACAAATATTAAATAATTATGTTGTATACTTGAAACTAACATAATTTTTACATTAGTTACATCTTGGAAAGATTTCACTGTGTATCCTTCATTTATAGCATTTAAACACACTCTGCCTTGATTACTGCTTTGAATTTGTTTAACTCCACTGAATCTTTTACTACAAAAATTTAGTCTTGGCTTAAAGACATATATGTACACATATATATGTAAATGAAATGACAATCTTTACAAGATTAAAAAGATAGAGGAGAAAGCAATCTTAGGAGAAAGTATATAAATAGATCTCTGGAACTAAGCACAACAGTTGAGGATATTTGCGTCCCATATTATGCTGACCAGAAAGCACCCATGAAAAGGGGACTCTTAATAATCAAGTAAGATGAGGGGCGCCTGGGTGGCTTAGTCGGTTAAGCGTCCGACTTTGGCTTAGGTCATGATCTCGTGGTTCGTGAGTTCTGGCCCCGCATCGGGCTCTGTGCTGACTGCCAGCTCAGAGCCTGGAGCCTGTTTCAGTCTGTGACTCCCTCTCTCTCTGACCCTCCCCTGCTCACGCTGTCTCTCTCTCTCTCGTAGAAATAAATAAAACATTAAAAAAAAATAAAAAAAAATAATCAAGTAAGATGACCCATCTTGTGAAATTCTGTCAGGTACTATTGATGTGCTTACAAAGAGTCCTAAGAGAAAGGCTATGCATGGTTTCAAAATACAGAATATCCCTCACCAAGGCTGATCTTCCAACTATGACTATTAAGAATCCAACTAACAACAGCAAAAACAATTTCAGAGTCTGATCTGGCACACTTTCTGGCAGTACCAGCCAGAGCAAAGGTTGTTTTCACTATCCCCTTGCATCATGGAAGCAGTAATGATTTATCCTCAGAGTAATAAATTCATATACCAGATTAAAAATCAGATTTGCTTTCCTATCTGGAACTTTTTGGTCAGCACCAATATTCTTGCTTTATCTATTATTTTGACATTTCACTCATCATAGCAAATACATATCATGGCAAAGGCATGGCTGAATAACCTATTGGAGGTTCCATTATAACATCATTTGGGATACACAAAGTATACATTTGAGATGCTATCCTGTAGGATGTGGTATATTCCTCAAAGCAGAGGCCACATAAGGACCAGTAACAAAGGAATAGCTAAGAAATTGGCCAGTTTCACTAATAGCAAATAAACCACTTTCCTATATCAGTAAATTTCATCAATTGGTTAGAAGGTTTTAGTTCTTAAAAGAAAACTAGAAAGTTTCTACTAGGGAACAGTCATGGTTCTGTTAACTTGGAAACTGAAACAGCCCCTGGCCATTTTGGGCTCTCAATGCAGATTTAGGAAGACAAAGTAAGGGCTCATTGTAGTGAATGATTCTAAGTCCTCAGATGAATTGAGCCACTATTACTCAGTGAGGATAAGGAGTATATATTTGAACCAGAAGTCCACTGATGCACCATTTAATACACCTTGTATGAGAATGCTAGTACACTGGAAATATTTAAATGCCAACTTGATAGACATATGATCACAAAAGATTCAACCTATGTAAATATGCAAGTTTCAGTCACGTCATTAGCAGAACATTTTTCTCTAGTCAAGATACTGTTGGAAAGTAATCCTCAATCACAAGCATTTAATATAATTATTTTGGTTTTAGTCATTAAAACCTTGATTAGCAAAAAATAAAGATAATTTATTGTCAGTAAAAAATTTTTTTTAATATTTATTTATTTTTGAGAGACAGAGGGAGACAGAGCCATGAGTGGGGGAGGAATAGAGAGAGAGGGAGACACAGAATCCAAAGCAGGGTCCACCCTCTGAACCGTCAGCATCCAAAGCAGGGTCCACCCTCTGAACCGTCAGCACAGAGCCAGACACAGGACTCGAACCCACAAACCCTGATATCATGACCTGAGCTGAGGTTGAACGCTTAACAGATCGAGCCACCCAAGCGGCCTTATTGTCTGTCATTTTAATTCACCACTTTTTTTCATGTATTTTAGCGGTGATAAAATATTTTGCCACCAGAAGATTAGGTACATAATTACTAACATATAGCCATCTAATTATTTATGAGTTTTTTTACCTTCCGTTACTCAATCCATTTGAAATTTAATACAGTTTGAGGTATTTACATACCTCTCCTTAATAATTAATTAATAAGGAGCACCTGGATGACTCAGCTGGTTAAGTGTCCAGCTATTCATTTTGGCTCAGGTCATGATCTCATAGTTCGTGAGTTTGTGCCCCCCATTGGGCTCTACACTGTGTCAGCCTGGGGCCTGCTTAGAATTCTCTCTCCCTTTCTCTCTGCCCTTACCCCACTCATGATCTCTCTCTCTCAAAATAAATAAATAAACTTTAAAAAATTAATAATTCTACCAACTTATTATTTGATTTTAAATTTATTTATTTTAATTATTATATATAATGAATGATTTCTCAAATGGTTTGAAATATGATTTTCATTATTACCAATTTATTTTGTGTGAGGCAAAATAAACACATATTATTTCAACTGCGCGCAACAGAACTTCTTTTAGTATAGAGCTCTTTTTAAAAAATTTTTATTTTAAGTAAACTGCAAGCCACACATGGGGCTTGAACCACAACCCTGAGATCATGAGTCACGTGCTCTACCAACTGAGCCAGCCAGGCACTCCCAGTGCTTTCTTTAAGGAGGAACATTTTGACAATTGCTTAGGGATGGAACATGATTCTTTGAAATCATGGGGCAAGATGTATATGCTCTGAAGACATATGCTCCAAAAGGGGGGCCAGAATTCCTAAAGAAAAGGATACCCCCCAAAAAAAAAGAAGAAGAAGAGAGAGGAGAATGTCTATACCGAGCAAGTCCTAGCTGAAACGTTAGGATAGGTGGCCAGGGAGCAGAAGGACTTTGAAGAATAGAGATTTTTCCCTTTTTTTTATTCAACAAATATTTACTGAATGCTTCTGGCAAAGACATTAAGCTGAGTACTTTAGGTGTTAAGTGACAACACCCTTAAAAATTTTACATTTTGGTAGGAGAGAAAGAGAAGAAATACAAAGTCAAGGGAATAAATAAAAATTTCTAAGACCAATATGTAGAAAATAAAACACCTAGAGAAGATAATGACAGAATGTGCTTGATATGGAAATTGAGATGGGAAAGCTAGTTAAGAAAGACCATCTAAAATATGTCTATCACTGTCACATAAAAATTCTATTATCCACAAACTTGTATATTCTGCTAAAACGTCTAATATTTCAAGCAATAGAGATGACTTCCCTCGGTAGGTCAATATGGAGTATACAAAAGAGAAGCAGGGAGAGGAACTCTGAGGTTAAAGTATGAGACATAAGCCACTGGAACCGAGGGCCCAGCAATGGACTCATAGCCAGACAGTAGCAAAAAGAGGGGCTCCTGAGTGGTTCAGTACGTTGAGCATCCAATTTGTAATTTCAGCTCAGGTCATGCTATCACCGTCATGGAATCCTGCCCCATGTCAGGCTCTGCACTGAGTCCCCTCTCCTTCCGCACCCCCCCCCTTGAGTGCTCTCTCTCTCTCTCTCTAAAAAAAAAAAATAAATAAATGAAATAAAAACTAAAAATAAAGATAGTAGCAAGAGGGATGACCTCAGCTAGCATGTAACATACATTTACATACCTATACTTTGTATTCTATCTCATTTATTTTTCACCTATTCTGATAGCAATATTGAACTCTATTCATTTAGGCAGTGTTGTAATTTACTGATAATGGGTTTCCAATTATTTGAGTTCTTTTGAAACATTTTCTAGGTTTTTTTTAATATTAAAATACTGTGTCATATTTATAAAAACTTCTATGATTTGACTGTGATGTACATCTGTTTTTCACATAATGTTGTGTGGACTGAAGAGCTAATATAAAATGGTAAATGTCATTTGACTTGTGTGGTTTGGAGCCCGGTGTTATTTAAGTAAATTGTAGTCACTGAAATTTTTACATGTCAGAACCATACAAAGCAAGGGCTGCTGTGTGTGTGTGTGTGTGTATGTCTGGAGATACTTATTTCAATATTGAATCATTTTTTACAGTAAACATATACATTACTCCACTTGAGATCTTTAAAAAGCAACTCATAATAAAATCGAATAGATCTATGTTTATTCCTAGATGGTTTATAACACGTTGGTGTTCTCTGAATGACTTATTCTACTTTCAGCTTTCCTAACTGGGAATTTCTGATATACATGAAGGATAAAATTTTTCTTCATGTACTGACCACTTTTAAGAGAATTTGTTTTCATTTTTGTCTCTTAGGTTTCTGAAAATACAATCATAATATCTGGAAATAATTTTATGTTGCTTTTATTTTTGTAGCAATTATAAATCATAAATTATAAAATTATTCAAAATTTATAAATGTACAATTTTTCCCATTTTACTGCATTAACTAGTATGTCCAAAACTATCTTTTTATGGCTCTAAATGTAAAATCCAGTATTTTATAATTGTTTAAGTTGTTGGTTATTAGTTTCTCATCATGGTGAAGACACTTTATTGCATTATTAATTTTAAAATAATACTATAAAATGAGATAATAAACTGTAAAATGTAGATACACTTATTCTTTGACTCATTAATATAATTTTTATAGATTTGCTAATATTATTTTCTGAGGACACTGCCTTCCCACTCAAGGAAGAGTTACAAGTTCATCCAAGATGCTGCCTTCTATGTGGTAAATTGTGTCCTATACATTGATTAGAAATGTTTCAACATATAGCTGATATAATTTCTTGATTTATAGCATGTGTTCAGGATGTTCTTTACATATTCTCTTGGCCTCCAGAACGGAAAAATAGAAGTAAATAAAATCATATATCTTTATTCAAGTCAATATTTGAACCAGAAACTGAACTTCAATTTTTTTCCCATAACCTAATCACATCATCAGAGATGGGAGGAAAATAATATAAAAAATTAAAGTGAGAAGTGATAAATATAATTATCATCATAATGTATTGTACAAAGGAAAATGCATAGAAATAAGGAAAACTCAAATCTAGAAAATTTTTGTCATTTGCCCCAAAGTCACAATCATGAACATGTCTATGCTGTTTATCAAGTTTTATGTTACATTTTATTCCAGAAACTAAAATATTTTTAGAACCACTATAGAAAGCACATGGAATATTATTCTCAATATTTTACATTTTATATTACCTCTTCTTCATTTGTTTCACATGCACAGAGGAATAAAACTATTCGGTGAAAATATAAAAGAATGAATTTTTGTGTGGCTGTGAGCAATTAAATTTTAAGAAGAATAAAAACAATTATATTTATTTGTTTTCTGTATACTTCTTTTCTTCATCTACAGGTAATTCTGGGCTAGTGCTATGTAAGTGTGGCTCCTTTTAAGAAGTTCCATAATGGTAGCCACTTGTTCTTTTTTTTTTTTATCTGTTTCTGAGATGGGGTGGGGTGGGAGAGGAGGGCAGAGAGAGAGGGAGACAGAATCTGAAGCAGGCTCCAGGCTCCAGGCTCTGGGCTGTCAGCACAGATCCAGATGTAGGGCTCAAACTCACAAACCAAGAGATCATAACCTGAGTGGAAGTTGGATGCTTAACCGACTGAGCCACCCAGGATCCCTGGTAGCTACTGGTTCTAATAAGAATTGTATTTCAACTATGGATAAGCCTAAATTAATATGTATTGCTTATAAGGAGAAATTATTAATTTTAGCCATCTGGCCTATTTAATTACCCTTAGCTTCCTAGGCATTGAGCTAATAATTATTCTTATTAACCTTTCTTACATTTACATATATTTTGAAAAAACTCTGAAAACAATAAGTATACTATATAATTCATATGATCACAGGACATTAAAATGTAATGTTTTAAATGTTGCCATTAAAATTCAACTTAAATCTTTTTTTTTTTTAATGTTTTATTTATTTCTGAGAGAGAGAGACAGCGTAAGCAGGAGAGGGTTAGAGAGAGAGGGAGATACAGAATCCGAAGCAGGCTCCAGGTTCTGAGCTGTCAGCACAGAGCCTGACACGGGACTTGAACCCACGAACCGTGAGATCATGACCTGAGCCGAAGTCGAACACCTAACCGACTGAGCCACCCAGGCATCCCCCCAAATTCAACTTAAATCTTAAGAGTCACTTAAATTAATAAAAAAAGAACTTAATAAACATAATATGCTTAGTAAATAGCTTGGCATAGAGCAAATGCTCAGTAAATGGTTAAATGCTCAATAAATGGTAACAATTATTAATAATTTAGAAAGGGAAATAATACTCTTGTCCCTGGATATGCAATTGTTCATAATCATATGTAGTTTGCAGCTGTGTTCTTAAATTGCAACAAAGTCTGGAACCATTTAAAATGTAAAATCTCATTAGTAAGACACAGACTCAGTGGATGTTAAAAGCTACATAGAAAGTTAATAAGTAAAATAAGTAATGTTTTTCTTAAGAATACTTTGAAAACTATTATTGATTAGTCTTTTCATTGGCTTGAAATTTATTTCTCCAGTTCAGGCAGGATTATCCATCCATTCATTCACTTGACATTTATTCAGTGACTCCAACATGACAGTGTCCAGTGTGGATGATATGAGCTGGTCTGTCTGAACTAGCCTCTTCTTACTCATGAATGTCCATTGAAATAACACAATTCTCTCTTACTCTTTGTCTATGCCTCTAAGCCTTCACTGGTAAAGAATAGATTTTGATAACATCAAGTATGCCTTCCTTCAGAATATCATCTATAAATTCTGAATTTTACCAGAGTGACTGAACTACAAATCGGGATCACATATTTGATAAATTAATTAAATGATGTGAAGTTTTTCTGATTAAAAGTTGGAGTAGGTCAACAGTTTATCACAATCCAGGACATATCTTTCTCACTATTTCCCCCTTTCCTCCAGTGGCACATGCCCAGTGCAAATTTGCCATTTCTCTTGTTCATTCTATTCCTCTTTTATGTTGCTCATTAAAATGTTACATTTTATACCCAATATTGTTCACACTCTACAAGGTTTTTTATCACTTAGATAAAAGCAATCTACTTGATGCACAGCTGGTTTCCAGTATGATCTAATTGCTTTTGTGATAAGTCTCAGACACCTAATGCCACACAAAGCATTGCTGTGCTTTTTCACATAAGTAAATTAAATTACTTGCAGATGAACTTGTTTTATAACATGTATCTGGAAAAAGTTTCAGCTCATTTAGTGAAATGTCTAACATCAAACTGCACTGAAAATGTGCCTGCATTCACTAGACAGTCCACTGTGTATCTTTTATCTCTGATTTATTTTGGTTTCTTGCCATATATTTCTAAACTATAAATTGTTTATAAATATTGATGTTATTGTTTCATACCAAATTTTATGCCTTTATGTTAATGGTTTCTTTTTATTTTCAACTCCAATATTCTAATCAAATTTATAATTAAAGAAGTTGAACTGAGCTGTATTTTGTTTGTTTTGCATGATTATTTTACTGTTACTAAAATAAGCCATACCACTTAGAGTCTATTTCACATTTCTGAAAATCGGTGAGTTGGTTTTTAATTTTACATCCCTGTACCATTTTTAAGGGACTGAATGTTGTCATCTTGCTTTAGATTGTGTTTATTTTAACTTTTAAATCAAAAGATTTCTAGTTTAATACCATATGTTTATTAAATGTTTGCATAATTTTATAAGGAAGAACAATTATCTCGTTTTATTTTGTGAGGCATTTGAGGTAAAAATACATAGGCAAACAGTAGCAAAGAAAACAATACAAGTAATTGCTCTACTAAAAGTTTAACATTATTATCTTCATCTTTCATTTTAGAAATTAAGACTTTGGTAAAAATAATCATGTTACTATACCCATTACTTTGTATTATCTTCATCTAATGAAATATCGAGCAGAAGCATGGGTTGGGTGGAACTGGTAGTAGAGAGACATTTTGCAGGCAAAATAAAATAAGATCACTAAAAAGTACTTATTCCTAGTTATTTAAGATTTGCGAACCTGACATTTGTAGAAATTTTTAAGTCACGATATATAAATACTATTATCTTTCACCCAAGTATAAGTAGGCATGCATTTTATATGATTATTCAATCCTATCAATGCATGTATATGCAACATTTGTCTGCAATTTACAAAAAATGGTGACTACTTATGGGAACTGGTTGTTTTTTGTATTTTCAGCATAAAATCACTCAACAAGTTTTTGAAGTTCTAAGATGTGTAAAAATGTCTGAACTATGTGTAACAATAGAATAAATTAGACACTAATGAGTATTGGAAGCAATCAAACAGTCTAGGGGACTAAAATGGAAATATAATGACAAAGATGGATTAAGAATATTGATGAGAGAGAAGCACAATTAGAAATTAGATAATAAAAGCAAACTGCCATAAGACTAATCAAGTAGATGTATCACTTGAAAAAAGGTTCAATAGGGTGTAATCACCATGAAATGGCATAAAATATATGTGGCTACATTTGTGCACTCTGAATTTAAAGATATTTGGACAAGGTTTAGAAACACTAAATACATATGCAAAATGTAGTCATGATTGAAAGAATTCAATCAAACCACATTCTAAAACTATTTTAAGAATTGCTGTATTTTCAGAATTGCTTATGAGAGACACATGAGAAGCAAAAAGTATAGAGAACATACATGAGAAAAACAATATAGAAAAGAATCCATATCAATATATATCAAGGTGAAGCCATGTTCTGAAAATAACCCTTCTTGTATCAAATACAAAGTCAGATTACTAACACAGTTTAAAATTAGCTACAAACGGCATACACTTCCCAGTATATATCTAGTTATAATTTGTGGAAACAGGAAATATGGGCAAACCAAAGTAAAGGTATGTTCAGCATAAAGTAAACATTACTCTTAATGGATAAATTCATCTCTTCTGAATGAATTTAGGACAGCAAAGGAATTAATGACTGTCATCATCTATACTACCTTGTACAGATTACATTTCTTTTTAAGTTATATTCATGCTTGGTAACTATTTTGCAAAATATTTTTAAAATGTCTTTTAATGTTTATTTATTTATTTTGAGAGAGAGAGAGAGAGCAAGCAGAGCTTGCTCTGAGAGAAAGGGAGAATCCCAAGTAGGCTCCATGCTATCAGAGCAGAACCTGAGGTGGGGCTTGAACTCACAAACTGTGAGATCATGACCTGACCATACCAGGAGTTGGTGGCTTAACTAACTGAGCCACTCAGGTGCCCCTATATTTTATTATTTTCATGTTTATTCTTATTTATTTCTTTTGAGTAAGAGACAGTGTGTGAGGAGAGCAGAGGCCGAGAGAGAGGGAGATACAATCCCAAGTAGGCTCCTGGTTCAGCACAGAAGGGCTCGATTCCAATATGAGATCATGACCTGAGCCAATATCGAGTGGGAGATGTAACTGACTGAGCCATCCAGGTGCCCCACACAAAATATTTTAAATCAACTAGCTGAATGTTTAATTGCTCTAGAAAAATCTAACATTGATCTTATTATGAATTTATGGTAACTGTTATATAGTATTTTTTTCAATTTTTATTCAACAAAAAATGATTTGGGGGCACCTCGGTGGCTCAGTTGGTTAAGTGTCCGACTTTCGCTTAGGTCATGATCTCACGGTTCATGGGTTCGAACCCCGCGTCGGGCTCTGTGCTGACTGCCAGCTCAGAGCCTGGAGCCTATTTCGGAGTCTGTATCTCCCTCTCTCTCTGACCCTCCCCTGCTCACGCTGTCTCTCTCTCTCTCCTAGAAATAAATAAAAAATATTAAAAAAAAAAAAAAAGAGCATGGGATTGGAGGAGGTACCTGAAATAGCTATAGTTACATCTGGAAAAACTGTAATTTCTTTTTGAAACAGAGGAGAAAAAAGCAGCAGTTCTAGAGGATGAGATATCTATGAAAGAAGGTTAGTTTGTTAAGGTAAGATTGTATAGAGTGCCCAGGATCATAAGACAGTATTACCACACGTTAAAAAAAATATTTTTTACATTTATTTATTTTTGAGAGACAGAGTGAGCACGAGCAGAGGAGGGGCAGAGAGAGGAGACACAGAATCCAAAACAGGCTCCAGGCCCTGAGCAAACATTCAGCACAGAGCTTCATGTGGGGCTTGAACCCATGAACCATGAGATCATGACCTGAGCTGAAGTCGGACGCTCAGCTGACTAAGCCACCCAGGTACCCCTACTATCCCAGATTGACTTTAGCTACATATGTCACAAATAATTTCTATATTATCTTCCCACTGGAAACGTGCACTGTGGTTGTAACACACAAACATGGAGCAAGGACCTATTCATACTCTCTAACTTCCCTTCCCTTCCCATTCCATCTCATCTTATAATTATCCAGGACTGTAGTTTTAAAATTTACCTTTAAACAATCACAAGTATAGTAAGTCTTCACTTTCATTAATAGATTGTAATTTTATCCTTTGAAAGGATGATTTGGCCTTCACAATAGTTCTGAGAGAACAATTTGGATTTTTCTTCTTAAACAGGAAATATCAAGCTTTTCCTATGCTAGGAAATACCACACCTTCTCTTAAATATGAATTATGATCTGGATGACCCACTTACAAATGCTATTGTTCAGCTTTCATTTGCAAGAGCTTAAAGAAAGCTGCCCTCTGACTAATCAAAACTCACTTATTCCACTGAATATGCTGATTGTTTTACCTTGATTTTGCATTTCAATTTTCATACTAATGCGGCATGAATATTATGTCACATTTAAGGGTCTCTTCCATTAACAGAGAATACAAGATAATTGGTTTGGATTTGTTGAAATAAGTAGATTTTCCTAACATGACTTACTCTAGCCCCAAATTTCCCACTTCCCAACTTTCTTTTAACTTAATATTTGGGTGTACTTGTCATAAAAATAAACATAGAAGAAATTTAGTGAAAATTTGGTCCTATCATCAAGCTGTCTTAAATTATATTGGAGCAGGATGGAAAAATCACAGAAAAAAAAGAGAGATGATTCTATGATGACAGTAAAGAAGGTTTCAGAATGTGTTACTATTTATTATTGTGAAAGCTCGTGATCATTTAATTAAGTTGCCTTATCTATTGCCTTAAATTCTTAAAAAGACAACCATATTAATCCAGCCTAATAATCACTTCAGAATTTTAAAAGTCTATTGATTCTTTTTCCTTCTAAAATCTCTTCAATAAGATCTGTTCCTAGAGAATTCTATAAAAGGGCAAACGATGTCTGCAGCCTTGGCTCTCCTGGACACTGGGCAGTTTAATGACTCATTGTACTTATAAATGTTCCTGATTAAGCTCTTTTATTTTTATTCTGTAATTTAATTTATATCATTACATTTCACACAGAATTTTCTCATTCCGGCTACCTGATTCACACATCATTAAATGTCTACTTACGCCGTTGATAGTCTCTTATAAACATCAAGTATGTTTTCTCTACTTGGCCTTTGATAATCTTTTGTAACAGGTCTCTTCTTTCAAACAGACAAGGGTGATTTTTCACATGTAAGACATCTGTAACATGGTGTGTGAAATCACTTAACTTAAAATCAAACTTCAATCGCCTACATGCCAAAATTGAAAAATAACTATGACTCAATGATAATGCTAAAATTTGATTATCACCCCTCAGTTTAGTTTTCCCCAGATCTTGGAGATGTTAATATTGAAGCGTCTCTTTGCTTACTGGGCTATTAGTTAGTTTCCCACAACATAGTGTGAAATTTTAGATCTGATGTACAACTGGGTAAATATATTTATATAATAATACACTGAAGCCTAAGCTATAAAGACATGAAATTTTAATAAGTTGTCAATTCAAAATACAATCTTCCAAAAGATAATTATGAGAACTGTTTCTAGGATTCCTGATTCCCCTCACCAACTTTGAGAATATAAAATAACAAAGTAGAAGTATCACAGGGAAATTTTCTTTGATGAGGGCTTTTGCCTCACTCTTAAGTCTTCTCCCTTCTGAAAGTGGAGACATGAAGCCTTTCTCCCTTCAAGCAATATCAGACCTCCCTGGATGTCTCATTAGGAATAAGTTCCCTGAGAATTGCAGGGATCCGCCTTGAGAGAGGTTTTCAGTCAGAGTTTTGTTTTGTTTTGTTTGTTTTCTTTTCTTAGTGTTTAACTTTTTTATTTTAGAAAAAAAGAGAGCATGTGAGCAGAGGAGAGACAGACAGACAGACAGAGAATCTTAAGCTGGATCCAGGCTCAGCATGGGGATTGATCCCACGACCCTGGGATTATGACTTGGGCTAAAATCAAGAGTTGGATGCTCAATTGACTGAGCCACTCAGGCACTCCTGCACTCAGGGCTTTCAGACGTGACTTGCACAAATGTTTTCTAGAGATGAGAGTCTCATATAACTGGGGACCACAAAGAAGCTGGAGGTATGATTGCTGATATCCTGGGAGTCATAAACAGTTATCCATTAGGGAACATCAAGAGGGAAGGACGGTAAAAATCCGCCAGAGAGCCCTGGAGAGAGTTAGCTTTAACCAGCTGCCAGGGGTGGTAAGCTGGAAAGGATCCACAAATAGAGATTATCCAATTACCTTAAATCTTCCCCCTCCTTCTACCTTGAATATAATAGAAGGCAAAATTAAGCTAGCTGTAGAAAATCTGGGATAACTCTGAGGGCAAGAAGGGCAAATCTCAAGTCAAGTTTGATGTTTTTATTTTTGAAAAGAACTTGAAATTCCAAATACTAAATTAAGACAGTATTTGAAGATTAAAATGTTCTGGGAATGCAAACTGGTGCAGCCACTCTGCAGAACAGTAATGGAGGGTCCTCAGAAAACTGAAAATAGAAATACCCTATGATCTAGAAGTTTCACTATTAGATATTTACCCAAAGGATACGAAAATACAGATTTGAAGGAGTACATGCACCCCAATGTTTATAGCAACATTATCAACAATAGCCAAACTATGAGAGAGCCCAAAAGTCCATCAATTGATGAATGGATAAAGAAGTGGTATATAGAAAGAATGGAATATTACTCAGCCATCAAAAAGAATGAAAATTTGCCATTTGCAATGATGTAGATGGAGCTAGAATGTATTACGCTAAGCAAAATAGCCAGAGAAAGACAAGTACCATATGATTGCACTCGTATGCGAAATTTAAGAAACAAAACAGATGAACATGTAAGGTGGGGAGAGAAGAGGAAGGAAACACACCACAAGAGACTCTTAATGATAGCAAATAAATTATGGGTTGATGAAGGGAGGTGGGTGGGAGATGGGCTAGATGTATGATGGGAACTAAGGAGGGAACTTGTGAAGAGCACTGGGTGTTGTATGTAAGTGATAAATCACTGAATTCTATGCCTGAAACCACTATTGCACTATATGTTAACTAAACTTTAAATTTAAAAAATAAGAAATAAAGAGAATTATTTAAATGCCTTAAAAGACTTACCTTATAAGCAAGCAAAACACAGGGGACCAACCAAAGCTTTCACACAGGGCCAGGGAATTTTTACCCCAACTTAGTGTATTTACAAGGAACGATGGCTGACCAAAAAAAAAAAAAAAAGATGTTATGTTATAAATTTTGCTTATGCAGCATGAAGATGACATAATTTTTGAAGAAGTAAAGAAATGTACTTTGAAAATAAATTGTATTTATTAAAAATAATGACGTTTCATTTCTAAGATATAATGCTAAAGTTAATTGATTGCTTATATAACAAGTTTCCCAAAATTATATTAGTCGAAACTTATTTTAATAAGTATCAGGGCTTGGACTTAACTGGAGTTTCAACCCAGAATAAATAATAATAATTTGCTGTTTCTAAATATTTTCTTCAAAAAGTATTAAGAGAACGTCTTCCATATTTATACTTTCCTCATTTAGGCCTAGTATGATACCTGACAAAATATATCTCTTGTAAATGGTGACTGACTCAGCTGGAGGAGGCAATCTGTTGATTTGGAATAATCAAACATTCAAAGTAATAGAAGCTCACATTTCTAGTTTACCTATGTACTACGAAAAACGTTATCATTACCTCTAACATCAGTAGAAAAAAAAATTAAAGCCCAGACACTTTAGTTTCCTCAAAACACACTGCCAGCAAAGCCAGAAGTGGAAATTGGTCTGCTTGACTCTAAAGACTGTACTCTTTCCACTTCATTTTATCACTCATAAGGAGCCAAAATAATTCAGTAACATACCTGTATGTCTCTCTAATGTAATTAGGTAAAACCAAATCAAGTTATCAATATATTACTGAACTAAGTCATTCTGCAAAGCTTTGATAAAACAAAACAAAAACATTAAATCTCCCAGAGTACACTAATTTTGTTGTTTAAAAGAAACAAAAATAAAAACAACTTTTGATTTGCATGATCTGTTAGAAAACTAGGAAAATTTTGGGGCGCCTGGGTGGCTTAGTCGGTTAAGCGTCCGACTTTCGCTTAGGTCATGATCTCGCGGTTCGTGGGTTCGAGCCCCGCGTCGGGCTCTGTGCTGACTGCCAGCTCGGAGCCTGGAGCCTGTTTCAGTCTGTGACTCCCTCTCTCTCTGACCCTCCCCTGCTCATGCTGTCTCTCTCTCTCTCACCTAGAAATAAATAAAAACATTAAAAAAAAAAGAAAACTAGGAAAATTTGAAGCTAATTTGTCTTAAAATATTTACAATAGATAGAAAGTATCCATTCATTCATACTTCCATTCAATGATTCATCAGGAATTTGTTGGACTAACCTTGTCCAGCACCTTTGCAGCCTGGGAGACTGATCTGTGCATGAGACAATGTCTCTTCTTTTATGTAACTTACATTTAAATGAAAGAAGCAAACACATAAGTTTTAGGTGGCTATTAAATTTGCTAAAGTCTTCCATGTAATTGGCATTTTCTAAACAGAAAACAATTTTTAAATCTGTTTTGAAGCAGATATGTATATTAACATAGAAACAAAACTGTTTATTCATTACCTAAATACATGTCTTATTGACTGAGAGACAAGTACTAAAGAAGTAGTACCTTCATATTATTAATAGATATAAAAATAACCTTTAATACCGTTAGCAGCAATATCTTAAAGCACCACAAGATGGTGACATTACTCTATAAGAACAATACTTTGGTTCAATAGTATAAATATTTTTCAGTTTTCTAAAGCAAAAATTGAAGGTTTTTTTTTACTGTTTTGAAAGCAAAGATGGGATTTCAAAAATAATACAACTGTTGAAACCACATTAAAGAGTGATTTTCCAAATTAATATTTTTAAAAATTCTTAGACATTTTAAATAGCAGTATGAATAATGCATCAACCAGAGCTTTGGCAAACACTGAAGTTTCTCTTTTAAAATTCTCGACCTAAAGTTATTGTGGCTCATCTGTTATGTTTACAACCAACATTTTATTTTTCTTGTGGAGTTTTAATACTTGGACTTCCCTTGGCTGACCTTGATAGCAAATTGTGGAATGGTTACATGTCAAAACAACTTAAAATATCTTGATATCAAAAAAGATGGCATTGATCGTTTCTAATAGCACTAAACAGATGACTTATTTTAGGCTGATAATGATGTGTCAAAAGCTAAGACTTTGCACTAGCAACACACTCTAATCATATATGTATTCCCTCTACATTAGAATTTATGTTTTGCCTATTTATGAGATTGTCTGTTGTCAACTGTACGTCGTATCCACTCCTTACATTCTCCTCTGAATCGTAGGAGAATCCCTTTCCAGTGTGGTCCTAGGTTAAGATCTAAGAATGAGAGGCTGCCATTTGATTATCTATCTCAAAGACAGAAGAAAAAGAGAAGCCCTTGTTTTCCAATGGTGTTTGCAAACAAGGACATAGGCAGGCAGCGCTTAGGTTTACAGCAGCTTCCAAAATGAATTCCTATAAATAAATCCTCCATCTCCATGCTAAGGGCACCTGGGATGAGCAGGGTTTTCTGATGTCAGTCAAGTGCATAACATCTATGTGAGCTTCTGCAAATTTCCCACTTGAAGACTGTAGGCAACTGAGGTCATTGACTGGAATGTAGTTTTTGTAATCTCTAGTTGCATTTTCCTGGCCTTTACTCCCCAGATCATTTCAACAGATATGTAAACCTCCACTTCCTTGTATTAAAGCCAATATTTCTTGGAATACATAGAGTGGCATCTGCTTTCCTGACTTGGCCCATACTTATAACACTTGTATAAATTCCAAAGAAGTAAAATGAGAACAGATCATGTGAAAGTGTGTAGCTATGGTTGAGTTACCAACCTTAAGCACATAAGGTGACATAACAATCTAAGAAGTAAAGTTATAATAATCACAACAAACATTCCCATTTAGAAGAAGAAAGGGAGGTACATAGCAGTACTGATTCATAGCAACTGTGAATTCCTGCTGGCAAATTTTGCCAAGAGAGCTTATCTGGACCAGAAAGAATGTCCTTTGGAATTTTATTATGCTTGCTCACCAGGAAGTGCTCCCTAATCCTTTTTCTTTTGGCTTCACCCTCTGCGTATTCTTTTCATTTTCTTTTTTCTCTTCAGCCACTTCTTGACAATAGAAATTTAGGAAACCTTGAGTCATTACACATCTTGAAGAGCCTCGCTCTTAAATACAGGCTGGTTGCACTTTGAGAGTACAATGCTCTTGTATACTTCATTGGTCTTTTGTCTGTTTTATTCTAATTAACTAACTGTTCCAAATGTGCCAACAGCAATGCCTACAGACCGAGATAAGGATCTGTCTAAAGTTACCTATCTTTCTTGGGGGAGCTCTTTTTGTTCTGAGCCACTTTCTGCAAACAACACGTTTGCTAGGACCAGCTTGATCCATGCAGAGATTTTACTATAAAGGGCTTTTTGAACAAACGTTGAATTGAATTCTGCTTGTAGGTTGAGTTTTAATCATTCTTTGTTACTCAAAGCATTTCTAAATGCATCTTTTACTCTTGGTATAACGGAAAGAGTTGCATTTTTCAGCACTGCAAGGTTATCTCTAAAAACTTGCTTTTTCTAACTATCTGATGCTGGAATATGAAAACACATAGTTGAAGTTTTATATTGCCTGGTATCAAAAACTTTGTTATGCTTCTTATCAATGATAATAGTCATCTTTAGAGTCTATACACAATGAAGTTGAAAATATACTCAATAAAATACTTCCAAATACGTTCAGACTCTTTCAATGCTATGAATAAACAAAATAATCAAATTACCTGTAACGTTTTATGTGTAAAAGTGTGCACTGTGACTTTAGGTCAATAAAAATTTCTAAACATCTTAGGGCTAAGAGTGTGATAATATTTATATTAACCATGTAAACCTAGAAGAACATTTAATGACATGTAAAAATTTCATGATTATCTATTAAATGAAATAGCAGGTTGAAGAATCATAGTATTCAAAGTCACTAGAGAGAATGAGAGCCTAAAATGTCAGCAGTTGGAAGCTGGATTCACTTCAGATGAAATATAAATAACTTAAGTTTTTAAAAAGTTTTTTTTTTAAATGTCTGCCATCTTTAGAAAGCTAAATAAAGGAATTGCATCAGTAGAGTATCTTCTCCAAAATTGAAAAAGCATAAATGATACAAAAAAGAGGTATGAAAAAGCAAATAAATTTAAAATCTGACAAGTCAAGGGCCGCCTGGGTGGCTTAGGCGGTTAAGCGTCCGACTTTCGCTTAGGTCATGATCTCGCGGTTCGTGGGTTTGAGCCCCGCGTTGGGCTCTGTGCTGACTGCCAGTTCAGAGCCTTGAGCCTGTTTCAGAGTCTGTGACTCCCTCTCTCTCTGACCCTCCCATGCTCACGCTGTCTCTCTCTTTCCTAAAAATAAATAAAATATTTTTAAAAAAATTAAAAAAAAAAGAAAAAAAAGAAAATCTGACAAGTCAAAAATGCCATCTCTAAAAGAAAGACGTCCAACGGAAGAAAGCTGAAAACAGTCAAATAGACTTGGTGACGCACAGATAAGGAAGTTCCTCAGAATCCAATATTGAGAGACAGTTAGATATAATAAGTACAAAAGAGTATTAGGAGATCTGAAGAATAAATTGAGAGGCGCCACCTCTAATAGGAATCCAAAAAACATTGGAATTGTAGAAAATTACTTAAGAAAACAAAGGCCTGAGTCCTGAGAGACAATGTGCATTCTGAGTTCCAAGTAAGATAAATGAAAAAGGTTCTTACTACCTAGTTACATTACATTGAAACTACAAATTACCAAGATAAAGAATTTATTAAAGATAAAGAATTATAAATGCAAATGGAGAGGAAAGTCAGATCACCAAACAAAAAAAATTAGAGACAATTAGACTCACAATATACCTATCAACAATAATAAATACCAAATGACATTGGTATGATGTGCTGAAGGAAAATCATATTCAACTGAAATTTCTATTTCTAGCTGCACTGTTATTTAAAAATACCAGTGGGGTACTGTGCTGGCTCAGTTGGCACAGCATGCAACTCTAGATCTTAGGGTCATGTGTTCTAGCCCACTTTGGGTGTAGAGCTTATTTAAAAATATATTTAAAATAAAAATACCAGAAAAATACAGATAATTTCAGACAAACGAATGAGAGTTCACACAGATACACACTAAAAGACTTATTAAAATATATACTTAAACAGGAAAAACTTTGAGCCTAGATGTGAGGACTGGTTGTATGGAAAATATGATGAAAAATGGTAGATTGAATTAGCTATTGATTTGTGAGACATATGGTAGCTAATTGGTGAGTGAAAAACATGACAATGATTATAAATCAATAGTAGCAAGAGAGAGATTGTTTAGAGAGTGGTTAAGACAATGAACTTTTTGTCTTTCAAAGATATAATGTTGTTGCATAATTTTACATTGTGTTAGAAAACAATAGTTAAGGATACATATTACATATTTAAAGCTAACTGTTGTAAGAACAGTTGTATATTCTATTGCTTCTAAAATAACAGAAGCATGAAAAAGAGATAGAGGTTACATTATCTGTCCATCCAGGTGCATAAAACAAAAGAGAGGAAGGCATTAAAAATAAAAGATAAAAAACAAAGCTGGTAAATATAAAACATAAATTTTATAAATTTAAATAATAAATTTTTATTTAGAAACTCATCATTGACTTTCTAATAACATATAAATAAATATAAATAAATAAATCTCACAGTATAAAGAATCATAATAAATATAAACTAGTTATATCCATCTATTTAAATAATGAAATCATTTAAATGATAATAAATCCCACAGTATATAGAATCATAATAAATATAAACTAGTTATATCCATCTATTTAAATAATGAAATTAAAACATAACATGCTTCATCCGTCACAAGATGTATGGTAAAGCTATAACATAGAAATTTTGAAAAATAAAAAGACAAGAAAATTTGAAAAATAAAAAGACAAGAAAATATTGAGCCAAAAGTTTTCAGAAAAATATTTTCCAAAATACAGTGAATGTAATAACAGTAAAACAAATGTATTTGGAAAACTGATATCTTAAATATAAAAAGAAATAGACTTGAATTTAAGATAAAAAGCAGAGAAGCAGATGGACACAGTACATAACAACAAAAAGCATAATTCAACAATAAATTGTATTAGGCTTACTAGTACTCACAGATATCTTGTTACTCTGTCCTTCTAGACACATGGAAACTTGCACTTTTCTTTTCCTTTGCAGTGAGGTGGTCATGTGTGAGTAATTCTAGGTAATGAAATAAGAGCAGAAAAGATGTGCGTCCCTTAGGAGCTGAGGCAGTGTAGAGCACATGCATGATTCTCCAGTCCGGCTCTTCTCTTGCCAAAAAGACTGAGGCTCTCTGTTCTTGATCAGAGCATTCCAAGAGAAATATACTGTGACCTCCATAGGTAGTTATAAATTTTCCTTCAGTTAATTAAAAAAAAAATAATATGAAACCAATAAAATTAATTTTAATATCATTTTATTTAACCCAAATATATCCAACATAATGCCATTTCAACATGTAATCAATATAAAATATTAATAAAATGGTTTACCTTTTTTCACTTAAATTCAGTGTATTTTATACTTGTAGCATATTTCTGTTCAGAGCCACATATCAAGTGTTCAGTAACTAATAGAAGTCTTACCATATTGGACACCACAGTTTTGCAAAATGGACTTGCCATGTGGAGCCCACATCACCTGGGGTTACTGAGTTATCTTACAGATGACAATTTCCCCAAGGAATCTACTAGATCCATAATAGATTCTGTATGGGAAATAAATAAATCTTTGCTGCCACTGAAATTTTATTCTTTATGCTGCATCATATTTTACATATCACAAAAATACAAATAGCAATGATGATTTTCTAGGCATACACAAATATAGCTTTGAAATATATAAAGCAAAACTGACAAAGTTCCAAGAGTAAATTCAAAAACTTGATCATTCAAGGAGGCTTTCATGCATGCCTATGAAAAAGTATAAACAGGGGCGCCTGGGTGGCTCAGTCGGTTAAGCGTCCGACTTCAGCTCTGGTCATGATCTCACAGTTTGTGGATTCGAGCCCCGTGTTGGGCTCTGTGCTGAAAGCCAACTCAGAGTCTGGAGTCTGTTTCAGATTCTGTGTCTCCCTCTTTCTCTGACCCTCCCTTGCTCGGGTTGTTTCTTTCTCTCTCTCAGAAATAAATAAAAACATTGAAAAATTAAAAAAAAAAGAAAAAGTATAAACAGTAGCTCATTAAATAAGGTTACAAAAGTTTTGAATTAACATAGTTATTCTTTTGAACACATACAAATGGAACCTGTACCTAGGTATTCTTTGCTTTTTTCAGCAGAAATGGAACATTTTATTTATAATTTTCATGTGCTACTGTTTTAAGAATTATCAATAAAACTAAAAAAAGTCACATCAT
Organism: Hyaena hyaena; assembly: GCF_003009895.1. NCBI lineage: Eukaryota > Metazoa > Chordata > Mammalia > Carnivora > Hyaenidae > Hyaena > Hyaena hyaena. The sequence goes on along the minus strand of NW_024081721.1, from coordinate 428,287 downwards.
TCAGACTATTTACTCTTACCATAAGGTGACTGTATAGTGGTAAAGAACTAAAAAGAGTTGCAAGTCTTGTGGGTTTGAAAACTCAAATATATGTATATTCCACAAGGACTCATAAAGACCAATGCTAATGGGTTTGAAAATCATAAGAATTGTAGACAATGAAAATAGTGCCTGTCAATGAATATGGAATGCAGCTAAATAGTTTTTAGTGAAAAATGTACAATGTTAAAGCATTAATTTAATAAGAAATTAAATAGTATAAATTAATTTCAAAAGTCAAGAAAAAATATTTTTTAAAATTAAAAAGCAATTATTTGAAACCTCTAGTAATAAAAGGTAATGGTACAAATAAATTATATTACAAATAGAGAAGAGAAAATAAGTACATAGGCTGGTTTTTCCTTATAATAAGGGAAAATTTTAAGAAAGTAGCTTTTTTTCTTCTTGAAGTTTACTTAGGGGCACCTAAGTGGCTGTTGGTTAAGTGTCCAACTTCAGCTCAGGTCATGATCTCATAGTTTGTGGGTTTGAGCCCTTGGTCGGCCTCTGTGCTGACACTCAGAGCCTGGAACCTGCTTCTGTGTCTCCCTCTGTCTCTGCCTCTCTCCCACTCATGTTCTGCCTCTCTCTCTCGTAAATAAATAAACTTTATTATTTTTTAAATGTTTATTTACTTTTGAGAGAGAAAAATGTTTCCAAGTGCGAGTGAGTGGGGGAGGGGCAGAGAGAGAAGGAGAGATTCCAAAGCAGCCTCCATGCTGTCAGCACATAGTCCATCCTGGGGCTCAACTTCACGAACCTGAACCATGAGATCATAACCTGAGCTGAAATCAAGAACCAGTTGCTTAACCAAAAGAACCATCCAGGCACCCCAAGAGAGTTTTAATAGGAGAATTTTAAGAGCTCTCTACTTACTACTTGCCTGGTAGACTTGCTTGGCACTAAATAGTAGAAACTAATGAGAGATAAAGGAAAATTATATTGGTTGTGCTGTGTGAAGTAATTATTATTGCGAATGATATATCCCTGCTTATTTAATGTGTATAAGTATATTCCCTCATACTTAAGTGTGTAAAACTGTCCTGTGTTTCTTATGTGTGATGATTTCTCAATTAATTTTGCATCTATATATATAACTGTTGTTTTAATTCTGTAATAAAATAAATTCAAGTAGTATTAGACATAGAATTTTTATTAAAAATGTTTTTATACCCCCTCCTACATTTAAAGCCAACCAGATGCAAAATAAGTGAAAAGTTATTTCTTTTAGTTCTAAGATGAATCATAATTACATTGAAGATTGAGAAGAGATGTGGAAAATCCTTTTTGTAAAAACTTTTTTGATTACCTTAATAGTGATTTGTTTGTAAGGGATTAGAAGGAAAAGTAGTGTCTAAAATCTGTAACCTGTAGTTTTCAGAAGCTAAATTGGCCCTGAACTCAAATAGTTTCATATGATCAAAATATAGATATTTTCTTATTGATGAAAAAAATCAGTAAGAAAATCAGGGCACTATATAAGTTGTTGCTCTGTAATGTTCTAGACATGATCTGGTATACAATAAATAGAAGGAATTTGCATCACTAAATGAGTATCATGCAATCCCAGTTGTCATGAAGTAAATTCACAACACGGAGTTTAAGTTATTTTGATGGATGGACTAAATATTGAAGGCACAACACGATGAAACTACAAGTTTCTTGCTTTAGTTATCAGTTCTTAACAAGACTGATAACAGGTTGATTTATTAATTTAAACCAGGCAGGAAGATCGAGTGGGAGGACATTGGAAAAAATATTTGAGTTATCAGATACAGATACTTATGAATAAACCAAGATATCTTCAAGTACATAATGTAGATAAAAAAGGATAGCTATCTAAACTTGGGAAGGGACTTGCTGTTTACCATGAAGATGAAGATACATAATGTTTTTATTCAATATGTAAAGTGTTACAGATATAAATGTCGTGGTTATTTTCAATTCAATTCAAAAACATTTATTAAGAAACTATTCCCTGCCAGACATTGTGAAAGGTCCTGGAATACAGAGTTTGACTGAGGGCTGTAAAAGTCTCCAGCCCAAGTAAAGAAGGCAAGTAAAGTAATTAAATCTGAAGACTTAAAAGGATAGCATAATCGAACAATTTGTAGAATTACTAGAGAATAAAAAGAAATTTTTCTTACCTAAGATTCAGGAAGCCTTCCTGGATGAGATAACATCAGATCTGAGTTCTCAAGATAGGGAAAGAGCCTGTGTCTCTGCAGGGGACAGAGTGTCACTAGGTTAGTGACTGCAGGCAGAGGTGTCCCACCTGACGGGTCACGCCTTTTCAGCAATCTGTGCTAACACGATGACCACAGTCCTGGGTAAGATAACAACTTATCTCAGCTTTGGTCACCTTATCTGTAAAGAAAGGATTCAATACTTACTTTTAAAATAGTCATGAGGTTTAGAGGTATGTATAAAAAATAATAATAAATTAATCATAATAAAATATTTTTAAAATAAAAAATAGCAATACTAATAAATTAATAATCATAATTCATGGAGTGCTTCATAGAGTAAAAACTAAAATGAACACTTTTGATTCATAATCATGTTTAATTTCAAGCACAACTCTGTGATCTATATTATTATCCTCATTATAGGGATATAAACTGAGGCTGAGAAAAATTAGGCAATCTCTAAAATATTATTTAATATTAAATTTCAGCATCACCAGCTGAAATTCCATTAGAGATGGAAGACTTATAGGCCACTATGTCTGTAGCATTTAGCACAGTTCTTTGTTCATAGTAAGCGTTCAACAAATATTTGTTAAGTGTTTTGGAAAGACCCAGGCATGCCTAATTCCAAAAGCCACATTCTAAAATCAGAAATTAAGTAAATATTTTGGAAAAATAGTTATTCACATCCACTGCCCATTTTTTAATCAGGTTGTTCTTTTTTTTGTACGATTGAGTTGTACAGCTTTTTATGTATTTTGGATATCAACCCCTCAGATATACTATTGCAAGTATCTTCTCCCATTCAGTAGATTGCTTTTTGTTTTGCTGATGTTGACCTTTGCTGTGCAAAAACTTTTTAGTCTGATGTAGTCTTATTTGTTTATTTTAGCTGTTGTTGCCCTTGTCTGAGGAGACATAGCCAAAACAAATACTGCTAAGACCAATGTCAAAGAGCCTATTGCCTACGTTTTCTTCTATAAGTTTTATGGTTTCAGGACTTATATTCAAGTCTTTAATTCATTTTGAGTTTATTTTTGTATATCGTATAAGATAATGACCCATTTTCACTTTTTTTTTTTTTAATGTTTTTTTATTTATTTCTAGGGGAGAGAGAGAGAGAGAGACAGCGTGAGCAGGGGAGGGTCAGAGAGAGAGGGAGTCACAGACTGAAACAGGTTCCAGGCTCTGAGCTGGCAGTCAGCACAGAGCCCGACGCGGGGCCCGAACCCACGAACCGCGAGATCATGACCCAAGCGAAAGTCGGACGCTTAACCGACTAAGCCACCCAGGCGCCCCCCCATTTTCACTTTTTGAATATAGTTGTCCAGTTTTCTGAACACTATTTATTGAAAAGACAATCTTTTCCCCATTGTATGTTCATGTCTCCTTTGTTGTAGATTAATTGAGCATGTAAACATGGGCTTATTTCTGGGCTCTGTATTAAGTGTTTCATTGATGTAAGAAGACAGGCAGGGGGGCGCCTGGGTGACTCAGTCGGTTGAGCATCTGACTTCGGCTCAGGTCATGATCTTGCAGTTCATGGGTTCGAGCCCCGCATCAGGCTCTGTGCTGACAGCTCAGATCGTGGAGCCTGCTTCAGATTCTGTGTCTCCCTCTCTGCCCCTCTCCTACTTGCACTCTGTCTCTCTGTGTCTCTCCAAAATAAATAAACATTAAAAAATTGTTTAAAAAAAGAAGACAGGCAGATGGCCAACAGACACATGAAAAGATATTCAACATCACTCTTCATCAAGGAAATGTAAATCAAAACCACAATGAGCAACCACCTCACACTTGTCAGAATGGCCACTGTCAAAAAAATTACAAATGTTGACGAGGTGGAGGGAAAGGGAACACTCACACATCATTGATGGGAATGTAAATGATGCAGCCACTATAGAAAACAGTATGAGTCTTCCTCAAAATAAAAATTAAAAAATAGAATACGATATGATACAGCAATTTACTTCTGGGTATTTTTCTGATAAAAAATGTAAACACTAATTTGAAAAGATATATGTACCCTTATGTTCTAGGTATATATAGATATATATACATATCTATATATACTCAGCATAATATTATTCAGTCATAAAAAAGAATGAAATCTTGACATTTGCAGCAACACAGGTAGGCCTGGAAGGTATTATGCTAAGTGAAATAAGTCAGACAGAGAAAGACAAATATTGTATGCTTTCATTTACATGTGGAATCTAAAAAACAGAACAAATGAACAAACAAAATAGAAACGGACTCAGAAATACAGAGAACAAACTGGTGCCAGAGGGGAGGGAGTCAGGAGACAGGAAAAATAGGTAAAGGGGATATATGTCATAGGGATGTAATGTACAAGATAAGGAATATAGTCTATAACGCTGTAATTACTTTCTATGGTTACACATGGTAACTAGACCTATCCTAGTCATCATTTCATAATGTATGAAAATATTGAATCACCATATTGTACACCGGAAACAAACACAATATTGCATGTCAATGATAAGTCAATAAAAAGTAGTACAAAATACTTGGAAGTCATTATTATTGTAATGTTTAATGTCTGCTAATCGGAAATTGTAAATACTTTTTAAAACATCTGATGGAAAAATGAAGTGTTATTGGCAAAAAGAGACAAGAGAATGAGAAAAGTGAAGAGAAATGAGGGAAGATCAGGCAAGAGAAATGGTACCTTAAAATAAATCTGGTGGCAACGGAAGTGGTAGTTAAAAACAGTGTGGTTCAGCAGCTGTTAGGGCTTTCAGAAATAGGGATGAGGGGAAAACAAATAATGTTCCATAATAAAGACAAATCGATTAAAGAAGGCTTCTGTAATATTTGATATGTGGCATGGGGAAAACAAATATGAAGTGGTAGTAGAAATGAGCTACCTTGCTTTTCGGGGGGATACGATATATTACTAGAAAAATCATACATCAACGTCGTTTCCAATAAATTAAGCTAACAGGGGGTCTTCTTTACTCAGTTATCTCTCTGTACCTAAAGTTCAAAAAGTTTTATAATGGTATGACTGAGCCATCCAGAAGATGTATGCAGATGTGTGTGTGTTTCTGTATATTTTTTATTTTGTAATTTTTTTACCTTGTATCTGAATTTTGAGGCAGATATTAAATTATACTATTTTATGTGGATAGGTTGAGAAGTCTGAGACATATACTATATATATATATATATTTGATTATATTAAAAATTAAAATGTAACACTTATGCTCAGAAATTTTTAATTCAGCAGTTGAAAGAGCTCTTGTTATGACCATTGTTAGAGGACCCATACTTAATAGCTTGAATTTCCTGAATTCCAGAGCCACTCTGTTCTAAAGAAATCTAGGGATCGCTATTGAACTTTCAGTGCTCACCAACACCATGGCCACAGTGGATAGCACAGTTAAGTCCAAGCCAGTGAGTAAACTTAAGCATAGGATAATGGACATAACACTGGACTCCTCTCTGGGTTCAGTCTCCAGCTCATTTGCCCCTTATAACCCACATCCCTAATAAGTAGGGAGATTTCATCAGAGAGTATATAAAAGGATTGTTTGGACTGCTTCTCACTGATTATATAGAGACCTCATCCAGTGATCTTTTAGATATTAAACATTTCTTAATAAGTAATTTGTAGATTAAGCAATTGCAAATGTCTAAGAGGTATTAAGGCACTCTGCTGCAAGCCAGGAGGGGAATACAGGCCAACCTGGTTAACCATATCTACCCTTCATTTCAGTATGAAAATTCACTCCGAATCCAAATCCAAATCTAAAGACAATACTCATTCTAAATAATTTGGATTTGATATACTAATGCTTCATTGGATTTTTTGCATCTATATTTGTGAGGAATATCAATCCGTAGTTTTCTTCTCTTATATGTTTTTATCTGGTTTGAATAACAGGGTAATCCTGGCCTCATTATACAAAATAGAAAGAGTTGTATCCTCTTTTATTGAGACAAGTGTTTTAAAGAACTCATCAGTGAAGCTATCAACATGATCTTTTTGTTCAAAGTTTAAACTATAAATTCAATTTGTTTAATCAATGACCCCCATTTGTGTCACTTCTCCATTCATTCATCTTTTTTTTTTTTTTTTTGAGAGACAGAGAGAGAGATGGGGAGGAGGGGTTGGGTGTGGGGAGAGAGAATCCCAAGCAGGCTCCACGCCCAGCATGGAGCCTGATTCATGACCTGAGATCATGACCTCAGTTGAAACCAAGAGTCAGACACTTAACCAACTAAGCTACCCAGGCATCCCTCCATTCCTCCATCTTTCAACTTTCCTCCACAATCACAGCCTTCACTTCACTCTTTCTGCTGACACCACAACAGTTTTTGTGGCTTTCACAGTTCACTTTTTCAACAGGAAAGAAATTAAAGTAACTATTTAACTATTATTCTCTGAATACCTATGACGAATCAAGCCCTTATGCAGATTATCTCATTTACTCCAAAGGAAAATGTTCATTTACTTATTTACTATTAGTTATTATGTTTGTTTTGAAGATGATGATATAGATTCAAAAGAATTAAAAAACTTGACCAAACTCCTTCAGTCAAAAATAAAAAGAATTTTAACACAAATTGCTGACTGACAAGTTCTATCTATATATTCTTATCAACATCTACAGCCTTTAGAAAAATACAAGAATTGTTTCATTAATTACTCTTCAACATTTATCAGAATATGAGATTAAATCAGCAGATACTGATGTATTTGAGAACACCTAAAGAGAGTTTTCATAATAATATTTGAAATAGCTTTAAACTTCTTAGTAACTAAGATTTTCTCTTGAATATTATTAGTGGCATGTTACAAATAAAATTTAACCTATCCTTAATCTCATGTTCCTTCATTAACTTTAGTTAATAATCAATTTTAGAATAGTATGGCAAAAGTTAAAATTACATAATTTTAATAAGATATTCATTGATATGTTATACATCTGGAAAGTTTACATAAATACCACATTCATATAAATACAAATCACTAACTGTCATCATTTAAATATTCTGAAACGTAATTTTGCAAAAGAGTTTCCTATTTCATGTAACAGATGTTTAATACCTACAGTCACATCCACTATTCTTCAGACAGTTATTTCGTATAATATTTCATACAGTATTATATCTAAAATAATAGTTAATATTTAAACTATATTCCCAATGTGCCATATTTTCCCGCTGAGTTCTATATCTATAAAAGCTTTAATTTTCTTCCAGTTTTCAGTTAGTAATATTTTCAAAATATTGTTTCTCTGTGATAAACAAACATACTAGTATCTAAAATGCACAAATTAATATACCTCAAATTAAAAAATATGACTTTCGGGGCGCTTGGGTGGCTCAGTCGGTTGAGCGTCCGACTTCGGCTCGGGTCGAAGATCCGAGGGTCATGATCTTGAGGTTTGTGGGTTTGAGCCCTGCGTCGGGCTCTGTGCTGACAGCTGAGAGCCTGGAGCCTGTTTCGGATTCTGTGTCTCCCTCTCTCTATGACCCTCCCCTGCTCACGCTGTCTCTCTCTTTCTCTCTCTGTCTCTCTCTCTCTCTCGGAAATAAATAAAACATTAAAATTAAAAAAATATATGACTTTCACTGTTACAAGAAATCTCCTTTTGTAAACAATAACTTTATATGTTTGATTTTAAAGTGTGCATCTTCCTACTTTAAGACAAAATAATTTTCTTCTTCTGTCTATAGGTTGCCAAGAAAGGTAAAATATAACAGGCTCCGATTCCTAAGGGTAGCACACTGGGTAGTTACTGTTAGCATCTGTTCATTACAGAGTTCAGTATACCCTCAACACATACCCTTCATAAACATGGAACGTGAGAAACACTGCTCATATTAAATTGGGTTGCATGAATACAGAAGTCATGAATTTAAATTATTACTGGTATTCAGAAAAAAATGGTAGTATTTCAGCCTTTAAATAAGAACCCCACTTTATTCCTAAAAACCGAAGTTATTAGGTGGTAAATCAGAGCCATGTCAGGGTTCCAAGGTATTCCTGATTTTCGAACCACTTAAAGGTATTTCAAAAATACTGTTCTACATTACCTCTCCCCTCAAAAGAATGTTAAGTTTACTTTCATAAGGCACTGAAAGTCTTTCAGATGATTTGTTTTTCATTTTATTATTTTTATAAACAAGCAAAATAAAATATGTAGCAGGTGCTGAAATACGTACCTGACATAGAATATGTGAAGAGATGGATTCACAAACTACTATCACTATAATTCACCACGGCTCCAGGGCAAAGTATGCTTTTTTAATGAAGATACCTAACTTAAACATTTTTTAATCTACCTCACGTGTTCGTGCTATGTCTTTTGCTACCTTGAAATTGTAATGGTATAGGATTCTATGAGCTGTATTTATTTAAAAAATCATAGGGGTCTGGAAAATATGAGTGTTAGACCATGGCTTGTATTGTTGACCCCACCTGTAATCCTCTTTTTCCTCTTTCCTATCTGAATTGAGCTAAGTGCTAAACAACTCAGTTCAGTGTGGGAATGTTGAAAACACCGGTGTTTAAAAAAAATTTTTTTAAGTTTATTTGCTTTGAGGAGAGACAGAGAGAGTGAGCCAGAGAGGGTCAGAAAGAGAGCGCTATAAAGAATCCCAAGCAGGCTCCATGTTGTCAGCATGGAGCCCAATAAGGGACTTGAACACATGAACCATGAGACCATGACCTGAGTCATGACTAAGAGTCAGACCCTTAAATGACTGAGCCCTGAAAACACTGGTTGTTTTTTAGGTCATAGAAACCTGAGTTTGTATTACTTCTTTTCTGTATGCTTGTAATAAGTCCAATGCAACCTTTCTTCCCCTTCCTTTCTAAAATGTAGATGCAATTGTGAAACATCCTATACCAGAGAGGTGAGAGCAAGATTGTAAAATGGTGGAACAAGACAGGTGTCATCCCTTTAAAACCTCTCAGCACGTAGCCAATGAATACATCAACTTTTATTTTGTTTAATCTATGAATATGTGAGGTCCGTATGTTACAGAAACTGAAATTAGATTCTTTTATTTTTTAGAGAAAGAGAGAGAGGAAGAGGGGGGTGGGGCGGGGACAGAGAGAGAGAGAATCTTAAGTAGGCTCCAGGGTCGGCACAGAGCTGAATGTGGGCCTTGACCTAAGGAACTATGAGGTCATGACCTGAACTTAAACCAAGAGTCCGATGCTTAAGTGACTGAGCCATCCAGTTGCCCTTGAAATTAGATTCTAACTAGCATGCTTATATGTCTTATATACATTATGCAGATACATACAACCTGAAGAGCTATTCTTACACATAGTACAAAAGACAGCAGCATTCTCATAAAAGTTACAAATAAAATAAGAATATACCCTATCACCACTTGTGACCATTGTTGCATTAATAACCACCATTGTAATTATGTTAAAGCAGTATATTCAAGGCATAAAAAATTGAAGAGAGATAATAAAATTATATTTACCAGTTATATGGTTGTAATATATAACTATCAAGAAATAAATTGGAAATATATTATAAAATTAAAGCATATTTTAGTTTAAAAAGATAAATATCAATACCAAAGGCATTTATTATAGGTAAAGAAATACTTAATATGCTGTAGTTCTAATGATAAATTGACATATTTTAATGTTTATTTATTTTTGAGAGAGAGAGAGAGCAAGTAGAGGAGGGACAGAGAGAGAGGGAGACACAGGATCCGAAGCAGGCTCCAGGCTCTGAGCTGTCAGCCCAGAGCCCAATGCAGGTCTCGAACTCATGAACCACGAGATCATGACCGGAGCCGAAGTCAGATGCTTAACCAACTGAGCCACCCAGATGCCCCAACAAGTTGACATTTATCTCAAGAAATTTAATTCAAAATTAAAACTTTATGTTATGTTTATGCTTCTTAATAAACTGAATACTTAAATAGAGTCCTTGCAAATTTCTGTTATTAATAGTTATTTTAAGTGTTAACTGATCTAGGTTTCATAAAGGAGGCATTAGTTGTCACTATTCTTGGTGACAGGTGATATAGTGATGCATTATTCTCAGTCAATATCACTCCTATTCTTCACAAATGGGAATTAGAGTAATTTCAAGAAATGTTTGGTTGAATAGTCTGGAAATCTCGTAGATATGCTGTCAGTTTCCAAGTAAATATTCTGGCTGGAGCGTTTTATAGGGAAGAAAATATTTGGTTCATAGAATCATTGCCTTAAGTTATACTTTATTAGAAGAAAATGGAAGACTAAAGTTATTATTTTTACATAAAAATATAACAGAATTTAAAAGATAGTAATACATTTCTTATACTGAAATAACATATCAAAAATTTTCTTACTCATTTCTTACAAAAAACATTTATTGAGCTTGTTTTGATGATAACAAGATAATTAAGAAAATCCAAGATAGCAATGAGAATATATGATTTAGCTTTTACAATCACCTACTTACTTTGGTTACTGTCCATTTTGGGTATTTTATTAAAATAAAATGGTAATTGCAAGTGATGTCATTTTAATGGCATAGTCAATAATAGTACATCTTATTTGGTTTTCAATAGAAAGCTGTTTGCTTCTATTTTATGTAGCTAACGAAGTCAGCCTCACACAAAGGTTTCAGAAGATCAACTGTTTACATTTTAAATAATGGTAGAAATTACATGGGGTTCAAGTATGCTTTGATATATAAATTGTAAAACTCTATGACTGGCGATTTAAGGTTCATGTTTTCTTTGTCTCTTCAAATCCAACCTTTCAGCCAGCCCTATATTATTACTATTTGTTTGTTCACTTCCTTGTTTACTACACATGTATACAACAGAGTATTAAAATTTCCCGCTAATTTGCCTACGTATGTCTTTTATTCCAAACTGATCTCCATACAACACCTGCCTCATTATAGTACGAGATCCAGAATTTTCAATGTTTTCTTATCATCCATAAAATGAAATCTACATATTTTTTTTTTATCTTGGTCTTTAAAGCTCATTTCATTCTGTCTCTAAACTCCTTTTCAACATTATCTTTTATTACCCTCCAACATGAACCCTTACTTCTACTCAAAACAGCAAAAGGATTTCAGGTTTTAAGATAACTTTTACTAAGAATGTTTGACACTAAACAAGTAAAAAATAAAAATCAGATAGTACCAAATGCTATGTAGAAAAATAAACAGGGTAACATAATAAAGAATGAATCAGATAGTGCCAGTGAGAAATACTAGATAGGACGTTGCTGGTGCTTTACTTTCAGTCTCTGATATTTGAGCTAAGAGCTGCATAATAAGTAACTAATCCTTTGAAATTCTGAAAAAAAAATCATTCAATTATCCATTCCATAGATATTTTGGATAAATAGTATGAACTATTGCTTTAAGTCCTGGAATTCTAATGACTAGGCAGAATACATCTCAGTAGGCAGAAAAAAGAAAACAAACAAAATACAATGTTAGATAGTGATAACTCTTATGCAGATAGACTCAAAATAGGATACAACATAACTTTTTTCACTTGGGCAGTCAGAAGAGGTTTTGTCTGAAGAAGTGACATTTAAACTGAATTGGGGGCGCCTAGGTGGCTCAGTCGGTTAAGCCTCCGGCTTCGGCTCAGGTCATGATCTCACCGTTCGTGGGTTTGAGCCCCGCGTCGGGCTCGGTACTGACTGCCAGCTCAGCGCCTGGAGCCTGTTTTAGATTCTGTATCTCCCTCTCTCTCTGACCCCCCACCCCCGCTGTCTCTCTCTCACTCTCAGAGATAAATAAAACATTTAAAAAAATTTAAACAGAGTTGAATATCAGGGAAATCACTGGAAAGATCATTCCCGGCACACAGAACAGTGAGTACAAAATTCTAAGGTGAAAATGACCTTGATATGTGTGGGAAATGGAAAAGCGATTGTATGAAGTGAAGAGCCTAAGTAACATCATTTTGAAATTAAGGCCTCCATTAAGAGCAACCTCGTGCTGCACGTAGCCCCAGTTCCTCAGATTGCTCAAGGCTAAAGCCATCCTCGGACCGCCCTCAGGTCAGCTAATCAAAAAACATTCCTGTGGTCTGAGTCAAGGCTGGGAACTGTAGACAGTTATTCTGTACAAACTAGCCAATTTCTCACTGCTTGCCTGAACCCCACGTGGGCCCTTTGAACTCACCTCATAATTGGTCATTTTCAAAGGATTCTCAAAAGTCATGATTGGGTCCCACCAAAAGTAATGAACACCTCACAGATACTGAATGGTCAAAGCTATTACCGGGGTGCTGCTGTACAATTGTAATTGGTGCTTATGTGATGATGCCATACGTATAATGGCATCCTTACCCCATAAAAACCCTGCTCGCTATTGTTTGGGGCTTCACCTTCTGCCACTACACTGGTAGGCAGGTGAGCCCCTGCTCGAGCTTGTAATAAATACCCTTTTGTATTTGCATCGGTGCCGGCTCCTTGGATGTCTCAGGGGACTCGCGAATCGGGCACAACAGAAGAGCATGGTCTGCAAAAGGGGAGTGTTATAACATGAAAGGGGAAGGCCAGATCCTGTATGGTTTTGCAGCCAGGGTAATTTGGAAGGTAATATAACGGATGACTTTAATCCAAGGGAGTGCATAACCTGGTTTATGTTAAACGAGCACTTTGATTGTGGTGTGGAAAACAACTTATAGAAAAATAAAAGCAGAAGATATTTGTTGAGAAAATATTAAGTTTCAAAGGAGACAGGAGTTTAAGTGGTCATGGTAGAGGGAAGTGGAAAGGAGAAAGCAAATTCTGAAGTAGATTCTGAATAGGTTTTGAAAGTGTGTGTTTAAAAGTCCTATTTTTTAAAAAGTTAACTTTGAGATGCCAAACAGACAAACAAATGAAGAGGTCAAGGAGAGAATTACAATTAATTCTGAGAAGCTTAAATGTGCGCTCAGTGCTGGCAATCATCAGCCCATAGCCAGAATTTTAAAATACCGTGTTTATAGAGAAGTAAAGAGGGTCAAGGACTACACTCTGGAGTACTCTACTTTTAGAAGTGGGTTAGAGGCGTAGATTAGTAAGCACAGTGTTTTGCACATGGTTAGTGTTCAATAGATGTTTCTTGAATAAAAGTAGTGGTTGTTCTAATATCTGTTAACTGGACCACTCTGTCCGCAGAGAAAGGCTGTTAGCATGGTTGCAGTAGAAAACTCAGGAAAACTAATGGCAGCTCTCCCAATAGAATGTTGCTTGTTTTGTAATTCAAAATTAGAAAAGGTTTTGCAATTTTATGATATTACAAAACCTGATTTATAATTTTTCCGTTATAATGTATGTAATTAAATATTGAATACAGGTCGGTATAAGGTGCTAAAACCCATTTCATACTAGTTGAGGCCAGAATATGGAGAGTAAATAAATCTATTTGTTAAAAAAACAAAAACACAAAAAACCATGGCAGGAGGGGGCGTGCCTGGGTGGCTCATTCCGTTAAATGTCCAAGTCTCGGTTTCAGCTCAGGTCATGACCTCATAGTTTCGTAAGTTTGAAGCCCGCATCAGGCTCTGGGCTGACAGTGCAGAGCCTGGTTGGGATTCTCTCTTCTCCCTCTCTCTCTGTCCCCCTCAGTGTCCCCCGCCCCTGCTCACACTGTCTCTGTTTCTCTCTAAATAAATACACTTATATTTTTCAAAACAAAAAAAAATGGGAAAGGCAAAGATGAAACCCTTCTGCATCTTCTGTCTTCAAGTCTCTTCATTTTCTCCTTCCAAAGCCTTGACTTTTCCCACATGCTAGGAGATAGCCATGGATAACATCAGTTTCATACATAGAAAATTCTCTAAACCTCAGTTGACTTTACTGTAAACTGGAGTTATAGAAAGGATACTATTTACCTAATGTTAGAGGTATATAAAGTGCTTGGAACAGTTCTTGGCTAAAGCCCATTAAAAAAAAAATCTCCCTTTCTTTGTCTGGAGGAGGTTTTTTGTTTTGTTTTGTTTTGTTTTTTTTTTTTAAATGTTTTATTTATTTCTAGGAGAGAGAGAGAGACAGCGTGAGCAGGGGAGGGTCAGAGAGAGAGGGAGTCACAGACTGAAACAGGCTCCAAGCTCTGAGCTGGCAGTCAGCACAGAGCCCGACGCGGGGCTCGAACCCACAAATCGCGAGATCATGACCTAAGCGAAAGTCGGACGCTTAACCGACTAAGCCACCCAGGTGCCCCTGTTTTTGTTTTTTGTCCAGTAAGACTGTCATATTAAGATATGTCTTATTAAGTAAACTGGAAACTACTTTTGACAAAAGAACAGTAAAATCAATTACAATTTCGGGGCACCTGGGTGGCTCAGTTGGTTAAGCATCTGACTCTTGATTTCAGCTCCTGGTTCCTGAGTTGGAGTCCCACATCGGGCTCTGGGATTCTGCCTCCCTATCTCTCTGCCCGCTCCCCCCCCCCACTGCTTGCTCTCTATTATTCTAAGAATAAATAAAAATAAACTTTAAAAAATTACAATTTTTTAATTTTTTAAAATGATATCTAACCATTTTTATTGAGATTTTTATAGCATTGAGTTAAAGGTTAATATTTTGATTAGTTATTTCCATCATTGTGATGACTATATTTTGCATTAATATTCAATTCAACTCTAGGAATTCTGTGCCCTGGCATCTAGATAACTGAAGTACTCACTAATATGGAACAAAAAGATATTATTTACTGCTACAGAAATCATAGTGAGATACAAAAGAGTTTCAGTATCTCTGCATATGAAAGCACAGACACATGGTTATTTTATTTTATTTTTTAAATGTATTTATTTAAATTCAAGTTACTTAATATACAGTGTAACATTTGTTTCAGGAGTGTAAACCAGAGATTTATCACTTACATATAACACCTAGTGCTCATCTCAAAATGTGCCTTCCTTAATGCCCATCATCCATTTTAGCCCATCCCCACACCCTCCCCTCCAGAAATCCTCATTTTGTTCTCTGTATTTAAGAGTCTCTTATGGTTTGCCTCCCTCTCAGTTTTTATCTTATTTTCCCTTCCCTTCCCCTAGGCGCATCTACTGTGTTTCTTAAATTCCACATGAGTAAAATCATATGATATTTGTCTTTCTCTGATTTATTTTGCTTAGCATAATATACTCGAGTTCTGTGTTGTTGCAAACTGCAAGATTTTATTCTTTTTGATCACAGAGCAGTATTCCATTGTGTGTGTGTGTGTGTGTGTGTGTGTGTGTGTGTGTATGCACATTTTTTATCCATTCATCAGTTGTTGGACATTTGGTCTCTTTCTATAGTTTGGCTATTATTGGTAGTGCTACTATAAACATTGGGGTGCATGTACATTTTAACCTCAAATTATTTGATGTGATATTAAATCATTTACTTAGGTACTATAATTGTTTAGAACCATAATGTATTCATGAGATTCACTCTCTGTAGAAAAGTCGAATTACATTCAATTCATATACAGAGAATGAAATGTTAAAATTCCTTGCCCTTGAGTGCTTTACATTCACCTATGCTAGTGACAAACATCTATGGAAAAGGTTTTTTCCAGAGCACAGCACTTGAAGAAATGATTTATTCTGTGTTTGTGAACATTCAAGTGATCCTCTTAAATTATTTAGGTGTTCTAATACAGGAAAATTAGGAGCTGTTTATAAGGAAATACAAATGTATCTTGAGGTGGCCCTGAATACATTCATTTTTCCGAGTCAAAAATTAGGTTTGCAATACATAAAATATCTCCACAAGCTAACCGGACTAGAAGCTGTTGATTTTATGCCAGATGACAGAAATTATGATAAAGAAAGAGAAAGGAGAGCACTGTGCTGTGTTATAGCAGAAAACATCTTGAATTTGCGTAGAAAGACTTAAAGATTCAGGTCTGGCACTGCCATTCTATAGCTATGTGACTTTGGTGTGAGGCCCTGAATTAATGTCTCTTTATAAGGGTCTCTAAGATTCAGCATCTCATGTGTAAAATGTGTGTGTGTGTGTGTGTGTGTGTGTGTGTGTGACCGAATGTGGATTCCTGGTGTCAGCTCCTGCACGTAAAAAGCACAGAAGTTGTCACTGTCATCCTTACAAGTAAAAGCTTGACAAACTGAAAATCAATAACTTGTCTTTGCATCCATCAGAAAACTGAGGCTGAGGGCAAATGGCCACACTGAAATCTGGAGGGACAGGTGAATCTAGAGTCATAGCCACAATCTATACACCTTGAGCAGAAGCTGTTATAATCATCAATTGGCAGAAACACTTCCATGGTGAGTTTTACAAATTGTTGGAGACTAAGTGAAGTCTAATTTGGGAGTAAGAATTCCTGAAAGTTAAAATCTAGGAAGGAAGAAGCAGCTACAAATTTCAGTTTATCCCTGGGAAGGTCTAAGAAAGATTTCCTGATGGTTCTGGGAGGCAGGTGAAGGGGAGTAACAACCACTGTGAAATATGTTCAGAACCTCCTCCATAATAAAATCCTAATTTCCAGGGAAAAGACCTGTATCAGATCCTCTATCCAGAATGAGGAAGGACATTCCTCTAAACTTATCGCCCTCTGAGTTTGCTGTCTTACCTGTAGGCGATAAAAATTTAACAGAAGTTAATATAGATACAGATTGAAAAGACTACAGGCAGAGAATGAGGTAGGGATGGGACCAAAAAAAGTTAGACCACTGGAGGAATACTGAGGTCACAGCCCACATGCACGGACCCACTAAAACACATATTTAATCTGAAGATTATAGAATGCAAAAAGGAAAAGAATGAACAGAACAGAACATATCAGAAGTGTGGGATGACATCAAGCATTATAAATGTGATTAGAATAACAGAAGAAAAGGGAAAATGCAACTGAAGGAAGACCTGAAGTAATAATGGTTAAGAATTTTCCCAAATGAATGCCAGACCTCAAATCACAAATGCAGAAAACTCAGAAAACACAAACAGGATTAAGGGAGAAAAAGTAGCCACATCATATTCAACCTGTAGAAAACCAGAGGAATCGGGGCGCCTGGGTGGCTTAGTCGGTTAAGCGTCTGACTTTCGCTTAGGTCATGATCTCGCAGTTTGTGGGTTCGAGCCCCGCGTCGGGCTCTGTGCTGACTGCCAGCTCAGAGCCTGGAGCCTGTTTCAGATTCTGTGTCTCCCTCTCTCTCTGACCCTCCCCTGCTCACGCTGTCTCTCTCTCTCTCTCTCCTAGAAATAAATAAAACATTTAAAAAAATTAAAAAAAAGAAAAAAAGAAAAACAGAGGAAAAAATCTTGAAAGAAATCAGTGAGGAGTGCAGGAACATTTTATCCATAGAGGAATGAGGATACAAATTTCAGTGGACTTGCATCTGAAGGCATGCAGGCAAGAAGGGAGTAACATAAAATATTTTAAATACTCAAAATAAAAAGGCAAAATCCCATCAATGTATAATTCTACATCTAGGGAAATTATTTTTTTAAAAGGGGATAAGAAATAAAGACTTTATTAGACAAACAAAAATTGACTTATTTATTGCCAGCTGAAGTACCTTGCAAGAAATGTTAAGTTCTTCAGAAAGAAAGAGATAATATAGTCTACTCATTTAAAAAAAAAAAAAAGTGTTGGAGAAGGACCAATAGAAAATAAAATCTTTTATCTTTCTTACTTTTAATTGTTGGAAAAGATAACTATTTTTTAAAATAATAATAATGTATTGGGCAGCTGAGTGGCTCAGTTAGTTGGTTAAGGAACCGACTCTTGATTTCACCTCAGCTCATGATCCCCTGCTTTGTGAGATAAAGCCCCACGTGGGTGGCTCTGGCACTATCAGAGCAAGAGCGTGTGCTATCAGGTGCAGAGCCTTCTAGGGATTCTGTCTCTCTCTTTCTTTGCCCCTACCCAGCAAGTATTGCTCATGCTTTCTCTCTCTCTGAAAATAAATAAATGAACCAAAAAAATGCATTGCATGACTTTGCACATGGAAAAATAGTGTGTGAGAGGACTAGAAGAAATGGGATGGTAGAATTGGGAATATTCTGGTACAAGGTACCTGCATAACATGTAAGGCAGTACACTGTTACTTGAAGGTAAACTCACCTTAGTTTAAAATATATGCTGCAAACTCTCGGTCAACCATTAAATATTTTGAAGTATAACTGATCCACTGAGAGGAGATAAAATAAGATCATATAAATTGCAAGTTAAAATCAGAAAAGGCAGAATATGTGGGAGTACAAAAGAAACAAAGAACATATGCAGCATATAGAAAACAGTTATAAAATTTTTGGATCTTAATCCAATTATATTGATAATCACTTAAAGGTCCACTGATCAAAATACACTAATTATAAGACTGAAAATTTCAGAAGGGATTTACGTAGTCTACAAGAAACCTACGTTAAATAAAAGACGTTGGAAGCAAAGGGATGGAGAAAGATGTACCACACTAATGCTAATCAAAAGAAAGCTGGAATAGTTATATTAATTTCAAAGGTTTCAGAACTAAATTTTCATGGACAAACAGGAACATTACATAATAATAAAGGGGTAGATCTTAAAATAAGACATATTAACCTTAAATGTGCATGTATCTAACGGAATATCACAGAGTATGTGAAGCAATGGAAGTGAAATAAGAAATAGACAAATCTACTCTTACAGTTGGAGTCTTCAAAACCCTCCTGTCAGTGATAGATCAAACAGACAGGAAATCAGTAGATGACAGATGACAGATGAGAAATATAGATAAACAGGATAAATGCTACAGTAATCAGGCCACTTTCTAGCTTTACTATCTATGTGATTTCATATACATTACCTGAAATTCAATATTGCATTCATGTAATAGGAATAATAGTAGTGCCTAATGACTAACAGGGTTGTTTGAGGATTAAATTAGTATTACAGATGAACTACTTATCAGAGTGCTTGACATACAGTAAATGCACAATTAAATAAAACATTATTGCTTACATAAAAGTACTTTCTGAACTTCAATGTACAATACAAATGCACACATTTAATCACTGCTAACCTCAAAGCAAGTATAACATTTTCCCACTCTCTTTTTAACATTATAACTTTACGCTATTTGAAGTTGCCCTGCTATATTCTTCTTTTCCAAGGAAAGTTATTACATTTGAGAAAAGAAAAAACAAATGAGACCAAACTAGAATTAACCAATACCATAAATAGTTTTGGTACCAAGTAGATGCCTCCAAGAATATGAACCGGGAGGCACCTGGGTGGGATAGTCAGTCAAGTGTTGATTTTGATTCAGGTCATATCTCATGGTTTATGAGTTTGAGCCCTGCTTTGTGATCCATGCTGACAACACAGATCCTGCTTGGGATTCTTTCTCTCTCTCCCTCTTTCTCTGTCCCTCCCTTTCTTTCTCTCTCTTCATCAAAAGATGAACATTAATGGGGCACCTGGGTGGCTCAGTTGGTTAAGCGTCCCACTTCAGCTCAGGTCATGATCTCATGGTCCACAAGGTTAAGCCCCACGTTGGGCTTTGTTCTGACAGCCCGGAGCCTGGAACCTACTTCGGATTCTATGTCTCCATCTCTCTCTGTTCATGACTTCAACAATAAATAAACATTTAAAAACATTTTTTTACGATGAAAATTTTTAAAAAAGAACATGAAGAGAAAATCAATTTTAAAGATAGTTGTTTTACTTTATAAAGTTCTCAAAAATGACTCAAAAATGTATATTTTACATACATCCCCCCAAATGTATATTTTTGCATGTTATTTGGATAACAGATGAATATTCCTTATAATTTAAAGAAAATATTTTCACAATGGCTTAAAGAGGAATTTCTGTGTAATTTATTACTCAAGTCCAAATTTAAATGACTAGTTTCTTCAAATCTCTTAACCTCATAAGTCTTCCTCATTTACCACTCAGGCGAATTGCCAAGTGGAGATTTCAAAAAAATGGAATGAGTCTTCTTAGCTGAAATACATACCCTCACAAATTTGCCTAAGGTGTGAAAATGTAAAACAATGATATATGTCAAACAAATAAATTTACACCTAAACACCATAACAATTTAAACAAAATAGACATTATTCAAGCAACTGTTAGCTTGAGTCAGGAAAATTTTAATGAAATTTTATTTTAAATTACCAGAATGATTTAATCTGAATGGTTTTTTACTCTGCTTGAATGTGAGACATATAGGGACATTAATATATAAATACTAACGTTGTATAGCATATAGTAATATATTATAGAGTAATATATTAATTCACATTAATATACTCACATTGGATATTTATTTTAGATTAGAGTTTTTCATAAATGTTTCCCTAAAACTCATAAAATCCATGAAACTGTCAGAATGAATTTAATTCTTATGTTTGTGCTGCCTGAACGATGTACTCTCACAACACAGTTTATATTAGCTAGGTATATTTTGATGAAGACGATAATAGTCAAATAATCTATTTTAGTAATTTCCGGAGTATTTTAAGGTAAAGTAAAAAACATCGATTATAAAATACAAAGAACAGTAAGTTTTATGTATGGCCCAGCTGTTAAAGATATACATTAACTTAGATCTTCTTTTCTATCCTAAATGCCTTAGTAAACTTTCTTAAGAATAGCAAATTCTGTTCTGTCTCTCTAAAATCTACCATTTCAAATTGTTCATTTGCCTGTCATTTCTGGCACCATGATGTATAACTTCTTTCTACTTTCCCTTACAGTTCTGACAGGCACACCAGGATTCTTGTTCAAAATCAAGAATAAAAGGCTAAGAAATACCATTATATTGTCAGAGCCCATATAAAAGAATGTAGAAATAAGTGAGCTTGTGAATGATGGAAATGCCTGTGGAATTTATGTCTATTACCCAGTATTTTCAAGAAGAAGTATCAAATAGTATTTGCCCTTAAAAACTGTTTTCTCTTTTGGGAGAAAAAAAAAAAAAACTATGTAAGTAAAGAGTTGGATGAGTTTGATCATTAGTAAATTACAATGGACAATTTATATTTTCAACTATACTGAAGAAATAGAACAATGTTATTCAATAGTTAGACTAGAAATTTAGAAATGTGTATTTTTTTGCAATGAACAATGCATTCGCTGCATGGTAGAGGTGTCTTGGCACAAAGTCAAAACAAAACATAATTTTACAATCAAAAGAATTTTTAGAGTTCTGCATTAGGCAGACAATATTAATAAAAATACAGCAATGACAAAACAGGTTGTGATTTCTTAATCTGAGAGTAAAATATTTTGATAACAATGTGCATTTTTCAAATGTATTAGATATTATCAAATTATATACCAAGTTGTGCTTGTTGGTTATATTGCTATTATAATGGTTTAGAAATGTTTGTTTCTCCGCACCCCACCGAAGTGTAGTGTTAGCAAGTATTTTCATTTTGCCATTCTGTTATGTGTAAAATAGTATCTTAATCATTGTTTTATTTTTCATTTTCTCAAATATTATAAATAATAAGGTTGAGTATTTAACTCTTGTTCACGAGGATCTTCTGTTACATATTTTGGTCATTATTCTGTTGATTTTTTCTTAATAATTTAGAAATATTGGTTATTGCTCTTTGTCAAATATTTGTTGTGATTATTTTCCCCCAGTCTGTGAGTTTTTTTTAATTAATTTTTATTTTATCTTCTATAAAAACATGTGTTAATATAGCCAAATTTTTACAAGTTTTCTTTCAGGTTTTATGACATGAAGTCTTATTTAAGAACTACTTCCCTACCACACAGTGATATATTTTCTTCTAAAAATTTAAAACTTAGTTTTTCTCAATTAGCTCTTTGTCCATCAGGAATTTTTTTTTTATTTGCTATGAGATAGGGTTTTAATTTTGTTTATTTCCATGCAGAAAATCAGTACTCTCTGCACCATTGAAGCGTCCATCCTTTCTGTACTGGTCTGCATTGCTTCCCAGTCCATGAAATTACAGCTTCATTTGTCCATGGATCTGTTACTGGGGTCTCATTAATTGAATTGTTCCAACAAAGCTTCCTTCAATACCAGCCGAGTTGAATCGACCTAGGTTTACAGTATACCTTGACATCTAGAAGTCATATAATTCCCCAAATGCTGGATATATTTCATTTACCCATCCACTATCACTCTCTACTCTTCTCTATCTTGTTCTATGGTTTTCATACAAATGAGTATTGAACTTTTTTTTTTTCCACTTAATAGACTTAATTGTTAAATCAGTTTTAAATCTGTGGAAAACTTCAGCAGGTCGTATAGAGAGAAATCAGTTCTGGTGTCTTTTGAGGATGTGTAGTTTACCTTGATTAATAATTTAAATTTTTAGGGGCGCCTGGGTGGCTCAGTCGCTTGAGCATCCGACTTTGGCTCAGGTCATGATCTCACGGTTAGTGAGTTTGAGCCCCACATCAGGCTCTATGCTCACAGCTCAGAGCTTGGAGCCTGCTCCAAATTCTGTGTTTTCCTCTCCCTCTATCTCTCCCAGACTGTGCTCTGTCTCTCTCTCAAAAATAAATAAACAATTAAAATTTTTAATTATTAAAATTTTTAATTAAAATCTTTAGTGCTTAGAGGATTTCAAAGAACTCTAATATTTCAGAAAAGAATTTTGGTTATTGATGTTATTTAGTAAATAATCAATTACATAAAATTTTTCAAATTTATTGACAAATCCTTTCATTATATATAACATATTGATATAAATTAAATATGTATTTAATCTCTATTATAGCTCTAGTTATTTTTGCCTTTTTATTCCATATTTTAATGAATAGTCTTTTGTTATTGTTTTATTTTCCTGATAAATATTACTAAAGATTTTTCTTACCAAAAAATCAGCTTTGGTTTCGAAGATCCTCACATGTATATTGTATGTTTTACTATTTTATAAACTTCTTTTCTCATCTTTATTGTGTTCATCCTCCTTTACCTTCAGCTACGTCCTCATCCTTGTAAGTTTCCTGTGTTAGAATCTTAGCTCACAGAATTTCAATTTTTCTTGACTGAAAATACAATTGAAATTATGGTGAGAAATATTCCAAAATGTTGTTGTATCTTTTAAAATTAATATAGTCAGGGCTGCCTGGGTGACTCAGTCAGTTAAGCATCAGACTCCTGATTTCCGCTAAGGTCATGATCTTGGGTGGGTTTGAGCCCCTTGCTGGGCTCTGTGCCAGCTTCTGGGATTCTCTGTCTCCCCATTTCTCTGTCCCCCTCCCCACTCCTGTGCATGAATGCCTGTGTGTGCTCTTGCTTTCTAAAAAATAAATAAACATTAAAAAAAAATAAAAAAATATAAAATTAATACATTCAGTTCTATTTTGTATTGTTTATTGATTTTCCTCCCTCAAAGACATGAATATTTTTCCCTGAGCATTTAAAAGTTTTGCAACCTATAGTAATTTTTAAAAATTATATTAGTTAATTTTGGCATGTCTCACTTAACTGCATTGTGTCAAACAATGAGATCTCTATAATATTTAGTTTTAAGTTTCTTGAAACACAACTGTGAAAGGCACATGTTCTTTCTTTGTCAGTATACGTGTACATAAAAATAATTGTATTTTCTCATATTAGGCTTCAGAGATTAATGCATTTCTATTAGATAAGCCCATATTAAATTTTTGTCTTTCTTAATCTCCTTTATCTCTTTATTTTCACTAGAAATGTATTAAACTCTCTCCATTGACTCTGTATTTAAGAACTTCTCTATTGGAACACCTGGGTGGTTCAGTCAGTTGAGCATCCGACTCTTGATTTCAGCTCAGATAATGATCCGAGAGTAATGGGGTAAAGCCCCACATGGGGCTCTGCAATGAGTGTGGATCCTTCTTAAGATTCTCTCTCTCTCTCCCCCTTTTCTCTGCTCTCTCTTCCTCTCCCCCCTCAAAAAAACTCTATTATTTAAGGATGTACACAAGTTTAATTTTTCTATATCTTCTTTATAAATTCTTCATTTGATTACTAACTTGTATTCCTATCTCCCATCTTTGGTGTCTGACATTAAAATTGTAACATCACATTTTGAGGGCCTAATCTTTTTCTGCTTACCCTCCTCCCCCCAAATTGGACTCATTTTCTTCATGCTCAATAATGTTCTATAACAGTTCTTTCTGTAACAGTCTATGAGTACAAACTTTGCTTAATGTTTTATGACTCACAAATGTCTTTATTGTTTCCACTCATGGACGATAGCTTGGCTACCATAAAATACTAGGCTGTCTAGGTTTCTCAGAAGTTAGACAATATACTGGGAGAGTATTCTGGTATTTATTATTGTTCATGAGAAAGAATGTTTTAATCTAGTTATCATACCTTTGTAGATATGTCATTTCTCTCTTACATACTTTAACATTTTAATTTCAACTTTAGTATTTTACAATTCACTGATTTTCTGAATATGGTTTAATATTGGTTTAATTGCCTTTCTACATAGAGTGGACACTTGATTTGGGAATTCATAAATTCCTTCAATTTTGGACATTTCTACATTGTTTTCTATTCATGTACTTCTTTTTCTCTTTCCTTCATTGTTTTTTATTCTGAAATCCCTTATGTTTAGTGCACTAGTGCTCAGAATATTCACAATATACTTGAAGAAGGGTTATTTGTCTGCACTACTTTATAATTGGACTTGTCCATGTAACATGCTTTGACCAATGAAATCCAAGCAGGAGTGTCACCTTCTAAGCAGATTAATTAACAGTAATGACATTGTTGTATCAAGTTTCCCTCCCCACCTATCCCCGTCCCTCTGATGGACATGTTTTGTAAATGAGAACTCAACATTTGTTTTTTGGTTTGTTTTTTAATTTTAGATGGAGAGAGAGAGAGATCATGAGTAGGGGAGAGGAGCAGTGGGATATATACATGTATATCCCATATATATATATATGGAAAGAGAGAGAGAGAGAGAGAGAGTCTCAAGTAGGTTTCATGCTCAGCTCAGAGCCTGATGCAGGGCTTGATTGCACAACCCTGAAATCATGACCTGAGCCAAAATCAAAAGTCAGATGCTCAACCTAATAAGTCACTCAGGCACCCCTCAACATTTGTTATTTTTATTACTAACACATTTTAGTCAGTTTTACTTAGCTATGTATTAGCAGAATCTAACTTATAAAAACCTATGAAACATTAAAAATTCTCAGTCTTTTCTCTTTGAAATCTTCTATTTATATTTTTGTCTACTTTTCTCTGGGAGCATTTCTCGATAATTACTAATCTAATATATCAGTGAAAATTTCTGTAAGAAAGAGAGGGTTTTTTCCAAAGGATTTGACTGGAGTATTTAGCAGATCTGCTATTTTCAGAAGTGGGGGTATGTGTGAAGAAACCAATAATGAATGATGAAGCATCCAGTGGGAAGTAATAGTGTTACCATCCTAGGCCTGAAAAAAAAAAAAGGAAGAAAATGGTTTGAGAAACTGATACCTGCTGTGGCTGTGAAAGAAGAAATGGTCTTTAGGGACTATAAGCACAGTCCCAGAGGAATGCAGGCATTGCCAGACTGTCATGGTTAGCAGAAACTTTTCCCACTGTCTATCCTAGTAACTGCCAATCTACTGCAGGGGCCTCCCTGTGTCTAGGCCCAACTAGATGTCAAAATGGAAGAAGCCCAGATGATGCAGTCTACTGAATTCAGACTCTAAGAGCA
Organism: Hyaena hyaena; assembly: GCF_003009895.1. Classification (NCBI taxonomy): domain Eukaryota; kingdom Metazoa; phylum Chordata; class Mammalia; order Carnivora; family Hyaenidae; genus Hyaena; species Hyaena hyaena. The sequence continues at coordinate 402,481 of NW_024081721.1, read as the reverse complement.
TAGAATATAGCACAGAATGACAGGGAATAGATTTAGGTTTGAGGTAAGAAGAAAACTAAGAAATAGTCAGAACACTTTTAAACCACTAATTTCTCTGTTTGCCCAAGTCCAGTAAAGACGCTGTCACAGCTATTGACACTTTCACTTTTTAAAATTAGAAAACATTCTAGGTTACAAGAAAAGAAGCTGAACATGCATAATTCGACTGTTATTAAAAGAGCAGTGAGTAGACTACCAATATGACTACAAGAGAATAGCTTGAATAAAACTAACCTGCCTGCCAAAACAGCTTTAGAAACAATGCAAAATACATGGAACACCTATCTGAATGTTTCATAGATTAGCAACACTGTCCAAACCCATGAACTCTGAGAGAAGGGAAATGCATGGACACTAGATGCACAGTTATCTTCGCTTCTAACTTGAGGACATTTCTTAATGTCAGTGAAGGACAATAGAGTATGAACAGGAAGCTCCACTCACACTGAGCTAAGGAAGCAGAGATATGAAATCTAGAATTTCCAAGGGGCTCGTCATGGAGGGGAAGAAATTGCTGAAAAGAGAATTCAAAAATTTGCATGAAATTTGGGTGCCAAAGCAGCTCAAAGGAAGGACTTGTCTCAGAATAAAACAACCAACGCCCCAGAAGGCAGCAGCTGGGAGGCTACAGAGCTGAACAGAAGTTTTTATCAGATTTATATAGTTCCAAGAAGATAGAAGTTGGAGTTCAAGAGATCTGGTAGAGACGTCGGGCTTTCAGATGAGATTTTTGAATGTTTATGTCATAGGAGTAAGGGAAGGCTGAAGTACACCAACCTTAACAGAACCGAAAAACTACCCATGACAATAATAAAGTCATCTTCATCTAGTAATTTAATGGTCTTAAGATTTCCCCACAGACTTCTTGTTGTTTGCCAGAAAAACCACCCATAATTTCCACCAGTGGAAAAATCAGACCTTGATGAAATGATCAAAATTAATATCATCAATGAGGAACAAATGCAAAATAGGTATCCCTCTGATGTGATATCCTGAGAAAGACACAGCATCATACATGTAATTTTTTAGCCAAGAATATGTTACATCAAATCAGAGAAAAAATTAAAAAAATATTTCTCTTAATAAAAGGTGAGGGAGCTGTATTCTTCAATATCACAAAAGAGCAAAATAAGACTGTAGAAATGTTCCATATTTTAAAAGGCTACAGTGGCATGATGATTAAATGCAACTTCTGTACTGTACTGGAGGGGAACAAAGGCTATAATGACATTATGAGAACATTGGGAAAAAATGCAGTAGGAATGATAACTTAAATGAAATTTACTGCATTTGGTAACTAAATTTTGATTAGATAATTTCTCTATTCTTAAGAAACAGACACTGGAGCATTCAGGGGCAAAAGATTATGATGTGTCCAAATTACTTTAAACAGTTCATCAAAAAACTTTGTATATATTATGAAGAGAGTGCACATGCATCAAATAATTTTAAAAATGAGATAAAATATTAACAATGTTTTTCTGGATAAATGATAGTCCTTTAATTATTTTGATTCTTATAGCTTTTTTATAAATTTGAAATCACTTCTAAAAATTTCCAAAAATCAAATTAAATCATCTCACTAAAACACTGAGCTGAAAAATCGTATGTTCTTCTGTTAGGTATAAAAAAGGGATTAGATAAAACAGCACCCATTCAGGATAAAATTGTCAATACAATAGCAATAGAAGGGAACTTGCTTGATCTCATTAATAGTATTTACAAAATCCATACATCTTAAATCATACTCAAAGGTAAAAATGTACTTCCCCCTGAGGTGAGAACCAGGCAAAGATGTCCACTATTATTAGTTCTATTGAGATTTGTACCAGAGGTCCTACTCAAGAAGAAGGAAAAATGTGTTACATAAAACCTGAAAAAAATATTACAGATCTAGTACCCAGATCTTGCTTTTAGAAAACTATTCTCCATTTAAAATACCAGTGTTTTCTGAAGAAATGACTGATTCGAGACCTGAAGAATGAAAAAGTGAGCCTAAAATATCTTTTTAGTCAGGAAGAAAACACTCAAAGACTAATGGTGTCAAGATTAACAGAAATAGAAACTGGCCAGTAGAAACTTTTCCTTAAAAAATGTGGGTCTATTTTATTATCAAAATGAATAATGAACTTAATGGTTGACAGATAACAGACTGAATTAAAGCAAACACACACAGATACAGAGTAATATTAAGAAAGAGGAAGGGGGAAAGTATTGGGTTAGAAGGAATGTACTAAAAATAATCAGAAAATTATGATTTTCTATCTGATGTAGTTTTAGTGATTCTAACAAGAAAAATCAATAGGAACTAAAACAATTTGTGACATGCTGTATAAAAGTATATTTACAAGATCTCAGAGTATTGCTCCACAGATGATTTGTTAACTATCAAAGAGAAAAATGTGCTTTTATGATGGAGAGATCTGGGTGTTCCTCCTGGTATTGCCAATAATGGAAAGACCCAACATTATATGTCTCCAGCTATAATATAATAAGAGGTACCCAGCATCACCCTTGCCATGATCTTGTCAAAAATATTTGACCTAAGGCAAGTCATAAACATACTTATTAATACAAAATGTGGGTTGTTCTGCAAGACAAAGGGCTAAACTCTTCAAAGAATCAAATGGGAAGAATGACAGAAAATTTGGACTTCTACAGTTTGTGAGAAATTGAATAGATATGGCCAGTGATAATTCACCAATATTGACTGAATCTTCAATGGGTATAAAACAAATTCATAACAGACATTTTTGCTACAACTGAGGAAACTTTGCTTGTTGCATCATGACTTGGAATTTATACTAACTTTCTAAAATGTAATACATTATGGCTGGGTAGAGAAATATCCTGGTCTTGGATGATTCATGCTGCAGTAGTTAGAAGCGAAATGTCTTGATGTGTGCAGCGTTCATTTCAAGAGAGAACAGAAAATGGAGCAGATAGATAGGATATTAGTAATGGGTCAATGTTAGTGATGGGTACACAGGTGTTCATTACTGTTCATTCGACTTTCCTGAGAATTTGAAATTTTCAAAATAAAAGACAAATTTTTTAAAAGTTAAAAGCACACCTCTAAATTGAAGCATGTTTTTGTCTTTGAAAGCTGATTTCTCATTTAAATGAATTTGACACAGGTCCAAACTAATTATCAAAGCATAAGACTTTTGAAGGATACCATTAATTGAAATTCAGAGTTGCTATCCTAACTATTCAGAGTGAAGTGGCTATATTATGAACAACTTGCTTTTTTCACAGAGTCTGATCCATATTATTTCGAGTGTTTTCCTTTTCTGATTGAAAACATCAAGGTTTTATTTAATTGTATAAATTATGCCCTTGGCCTTAAAAACCCAACAAAATAGATGCAAAAAATTAATTACAATATTGTCAGAATAAACCATTAAACAGCAGGATACAAGCATCATAAAATTAGCATTTTCATCTAATCATTCTAGTGTCATCTGCTAATTTCAAACAGACCCCATATACAGACATCATTTTTCAAAGCATCCTTACACATACCCTTAATTCATTTTCAGCCTTGTAACAACATTCAGAATCAGTCAAAGTTCTGAAAGAGATGATCCTTACTTATCAAAAAGACATTATAAGAATTATGGTTTATTAACTTTGAATTCAAAGAAGGTGAATATTATGCAAAATGATGTTTTTTGCCTTACTTCTTATGACTGGGGATGCTTCTAAAGACTAAGTTATCTCAAATTGCTCAATATAATACTCACTTAGTGAAATTTTGTCAGACAATATTTTTCTTTCTTCTCATTGCATTCTCACAAGCATTAAATTTTTTGTTATACTAAGAAACGTGTGCTGTTATCTAAGTGCATTGTGAGAGTAAGGTTGAATTTTCCTGACTATCTCTCAAATATTCTTTTCCTTAATATGCAACCTACAAAAAAAAGTTCATCACTTTTGTGTATCTACAGTACCAATCACTTTATTAAATGCTTAAGAAACATGTGTTATTAAAAATAAATTCAGTACACGAAATATTTTCTGTAATAGACTGCACCTCCTTTTAACCTCCATATGGGCAAAAAAAATTTTTTTTACAAATGGTTTATTGTCAAGTTGGTTTCCATATAACACCCAGTGCTCATCCCCACAAGTGCCCCTCTCTGTGCCCATCCCCCCTCCCCCCCCACATCCATCAGTCCTCAGTTTTTGTCAGCATTCAAGAGTCTCTCATGATTTGCCTCTCCCCCTTTCCCCCACTACTTCCCACCTTCTTCTCCCCCATGGTCCTCCATTAAGTTCCTCCTAATCCTCCTATACGTGCAAACATATGATATTTGTCCTTCTTTGCCTGACTTATTTTGCTCAGCAAAACATCCTCAAGGTCCATCCATGTTGCTACACATGGCCAGATTTCATTCTTTCTCATTGCCATGTAGTATTCCATGGTATAGATAAACCACATCTTCTTGATCCATTCATCCGTTGATGGACACTTAGGCTCTTTCCATGTTTTGGCTATTGTTGAGAGTGCTGCTATGAACATTGGGGTATATGTGCTCCTATGCCTCAGCATTTCTATATCCCTTGGGTAAATTCCTAGCAGTGCTATTGCTGGGTCATAGGGGAGTTCTATTGTTAATTTTTTGAGGAACCTCCACATTGTTTTCCAGAGGGGCTGTATCAGTTTGCATTCCCACCAACAGTGTAGGAGGGTGCCCATTTCTCCACATCCTCGCCAGCATCTAGAGTCCTCTGATTTGCTCATTTTAGCCACTCTGACTGGTGTGAGGTGGTATCTCAGTGTGGTTTTGATTTGTATTTCCCTGATGAGGAGGGATGCTGAGCATCGTTTCATGTGTCTGTTGCCCATCTGGATGTCTTCTTTGGAGAAGTGTCTGTTCATATCTTCTGCCCATTTCTTTACTGGGTTGTTTGTTTTTCGGGTGTGGAGTTTGGTGAGTTCCTTATAGATTTTGGATATCAACTCTTTATCTGATATGTCATTTGCAACTATCTTTTCCCATTCCGTTGATTGCCTATTAGTTTTGTGGGTTGTTTCCTTGGGCAAAAATTTTCTTGATTGGTTTGTAATTTCTTCAATTTCTCCTTCAATAGATATGTATTGGAAGTCTATTATAGTTCAGATTCTATGTTGCTTCTAGATTTACAAAAATCATTACGGCATTTTCCCTGCCCTTCAGTGGGTCTTAAATCTAGAGGAAAGAAAGACATTTGAAAACATCATAAAGGCATAATCTTATGATAGTAATAAAATAATTATCTGCAAAGAGCCATAGGCCAAAATAATTTGCTACTGATATATTGGTCTTCATCCCAAATGGTTGATTCTTCCTCTTTTGGAAAAGAAGGGAAATAATTATTAAGGTACGAGCAGACCCCTTAAAATATGTAGTTCTTAATTATTAGAGATAAATCCATGTTTGTTATTAAAGATAAATAACAGAGATTGAGGATAGTTGATTATAAAATAAAAGGCTTAAAAATATTGCAATCCATTATTTAATCATCTACACTTACCTTACTTAATCTTAGTTGTTTTTCCTGTTTTTGTCAAACTCAAACTATTATAAAGAATTTGTGTTGAAATTGCGTTTGAAATTTTAGTTCTTTCAATTCTTACATTTGTTAAAAATTCAAACCTTTTTCTATTTTATTTAATCCTCCTAATATTACTATACTAGTAAAGTCAGGTGTGAAGAAGAGATTTCTGATCATAAAAGCTGGTTAGGATCTGTGAAAACATCAAGTATTCTCCTCGTCATACATACCTACTTTTAATAGAATGAAAAAGTATAAATGTAACTCTGATATGAACTACATAGTTAGAGGAGTATATTTAAAAGCTTACTTGAAAATAAGATTCTTTGGGCTCAAATCCCGGGCTGTAGAAGAGAGCTCTATTGTCATTGTGAAACTTTATGCATTTGAGGAAAGAATATCAATCACGGTTATTAATGATTTTGTGGAATGCATCGAATGCCAAATACTGATCACAGCCAAATCTCTAGCTCAGAATTTTTTTCAAGAGCCAGGACCCATGAGTCCATATTTCCCATATGACATTTCTAATTGTATATCCTACAGGCACCCAAATTCAAATCATCAATTTGAGCAAGAATTATTAGTTGCAAGCAACAGAGGCTGACTCTACATCATTTAAATGTCCAATAAAATTTCTGAAAGGGCCAGAAAACCTGAAATGAGACTAAAGAGTTGGGATAGTTGCCAAAACTGTGATACAAAATGATTCCTCTGCAACACTAAATACCAGGCAACATTTTTGCACTGGGCAATTGATCTTGCAGTTTCTACTCTACTTAGATGACTATTACTGTTATTTTAACTACCACTGTTCCACCCACTATTGCTACTACTAGCAGTAGAAGTACTACTACTTGAGTGAGAGAAGAGAATGGGGAGAAAGAACAGTCCACCACTGAGTACTTGTATCACCAGCCTCAGAATTAAAGTCCATTGCAAGAAATCACTGAAGCAAAGATCACGTGTCTATGCCTGCTCCATTTGAAACTGGGAAAGTTTCTAGTCCAAAGTCCAAAGTCGAGTTCCTTATTTTCTCTCTCCTTTCACATTATATATTATTTTTTTCAAAATGCCATCACCTTCCACTACTCATTTAAGCTACAAACGTGAATTCTCTTTTTGACTCCTCACTTCCCCATTTTCAATCATTTTTAGTCCTATATATCAATCTTCTTATTATCCGTTAGATCTATCTTTTTACTGTCTCAGTTCAGGTCCTCATAATTTGCATTATCATAACAACTTATTAACTTCTCTCCCTGCTTCCACCATTCCTCAGCAATCCATTTTCCAAGTTAGCAGAATGGTCTTTCAGAAATGAAAATCTTTCCAATGACTCACATGTTCTAATCTTTCAGTTTCTCCACTAGTCTTCAAGGAAGACTAAAGTAACTAGGAAGTCTATATTCAAAGTCATTGCTAACTGGTTCTTATTTATCTCTCCAACCCTGTTACCAACTTAGTTCATGCAAACCACTATCACTAGCATCTCTACTACTAGCATCATCACTTCCATTACATCTATATCTTAGTTCAAAGCCTATGGAAGTGAGTATAGATCCATTAAGATCATGGATGTTAACTACAGAAAACAAGTGTGAAGCTGGATGTAGATTTTCTTTAATGAAAAAATTAAATAATAACAGAAATAGATGGATAATTATTGTTTTTGCTTTCACATTTAACATTTTACTTATTTTTAAAAATTGAGGTATGATTGACATATAACAGTATATTTGTTTCAGGTACACAATGCAATAATTCAATATTTGTATACATTGCAAAATGTTAACTACACTAACTCTAATTTTGGGAAGGAGGTAGTGTCTGGAGAAGCCTCAAGCAATGAGCTGGAAAATCCAGAGAAAAGAATTCTGACTTGTGTTGATGGGGGTAGGAGGAGGCCTACTACATGCTTTCCATTTTGCTTTACTTTTAATTAAAAATCAACAATAAAAAGCCAAATGATCTTCCATCTGATCTTGAGGATACAAACTTGAAATAATAAATAATCAGGACTCAGGACTGTGTAATCGTTTTGTTGCATAGAGAACAAATTAAAGGTTTGGGGTCAAAGATCCAAAATTCAGAGTACTAGATTTACTACATACCAGGAATCTTCAAAGATAACCTTCCTCAGAGCCTCAACTATCAAAAAGTTACATAGCAATGCCCGTCCCAAAGAATAAGATAAAATTGTGAAAGCACACAGCCTAGTGTTAGACGAAGAGCAGAAGCCTGATAATTGTTAGTTTCCCTGCTTCTCTATATGTACAAACATTAAAATTTAATGTGAATATAATTATAATAATGACAATAATAGTAACCAATATTATTGAGCATTTTCCCTGTGCCATTAATCTAACAGTTTTATGCATATAATCTAATTTGATTCTCACAACAACCTTTTGAAGGCTGAATCAAGGAAAGAAGTAATTATAAGGGATGGTTAAAAGTATATTAGAAGTTTACATTATTCCAACAGCCTGAATGAACTAAGACAGATACCAAGGAAGCTTTGAAAAGAAAAAGAAAATATTTTGGACAGTTGTGTGACATCTTCTGTAGAAAAGAAAAGAAAAAGAAAAAGCTAATTAGAAATTGCTTGAAAAACTGTGTGGAATCATAAACTATACTATTTCAGAGTGGACAGAATTTCATATACCAGATATCTCTCTTAACAATTTTCTTTGACTTGAAGCATATGTGACACGCTCAATTTAATCAACCTTTATTGACTGCTTTCCTATACAAACTATCACTAAAAAATGAACAGAGTTTAGTCATACCCTTTTACAAATTCACAATCTAGTGTGTATTTTTGTGCATGTGCACAACTGTTACACACTTAAGTATGAAGTAGGAAAAACACACAGACTGTATTAAATTTTAATACCAGATATATTGGGATAGATGTTAAAATGGAGCTACAAACCACTGAAACAAGTTTATAGAAAAATTGCAAATTCAGTTGGTAATGAAGGGCTATTGTGGAGACTTTGGGAGTACAATGTTTAATAGTCTGAGTAAGATAGAGAACAATGATAAATGTTAGGGGTAAGAAGTGCATGCCAGACTCTTGTGAGGAGCCTGAGTAAGGCCTTCAGGGAATAATATATGGTGGACATGTGACATCTTTTCTACTTTTCAGAAGTTGTCTCTGTCATTTATGTTTTCAATCTTCTATGGGATGTTTTATCTACGCCACCAAAATTTATTTCTAAGGGCATGTTTGGTCTTTTTTTCTGATCGTTTCTTGCCAGTGTTACCCTGATGGCAAAAGAATATTTTTAAAAATGTTCAACACCATATGTCATCAGGGAAACACAAATTTAAACAATGATGAGCTGCTACAACACATCTATTAGAATGGCCAAATTTCAGAACACTGACACCACCAAATGCTGGTGAGGATGTGGAGCAAGAGAAACTCTCATGTGTTACTTGTAGGAAAGCGAAATTGTACACTGACTTTAGAAGAGAGCTGGGCAGTTTCTTACAAAGCTAAACGTACTCTGACCATACAATTTAATAACTGCACTTTTTGGCATTTATTCAAAGGAACTGAAAACTTAGGCCCACACAAAAACTTGCACATAAATGTTTATAGCAGCTTTCTTCATAATATCAAAACTTGGAAGAAACCCAAAGGCCCTTCAGTTTGTGAAAGGATAAATAAATGGTGGCACATATAGACAATGGAATATGATTCAGCACTAAAAAGAGATGAACTATCATACCAAGAAAAGATATGAAAGAAACTTAAATGCGTATTACCAAGCGAAATAAGCCAGTAAGAAACGACTGCATATGGTATGACTATAACTACATGACACTCCCGAAAAGATGAAACTATGGAGACAGTTGGGTAGGGAAGTAAGGTGGGTAGGGAAGGGATGAGTAAGCAGAGTACAGAGGTTTTATTAGAGCAGTGAAAATACTTGCTATGATGTTGTAATGATGGATATACATTATCATGTGTTTATCCAAACGCACAGAATGCACAACACCATGAATGTTGGACTACAGACTTGGGATAATTATGTTTCAATGTAGATTCATCCTTGGTGGGGGATGTTTACAATGGGGAAGTTGATGCATGTGTCTCTCTGTGAATTGGGGCAGTGAAGTGGATGGGGAGGAGAATGGAAAAGAAGAGAGAGAGAATGACTTCTGTGTAAGACAAAGATCTTCTGGCCCATATCTGACAATCATTCATCTGTTTTTCTATATTCTTCCCCTTAGAGTTCTAATTCCCAGTAAACCCTGTTCTATCCCTTGAGTAATACTCTCTTTTTTAAATCCTCTTCTTGCTTATATGACATGCTTCTCTTCACAAACAATTCCAGAAAAAAAATATTCTGAACTCTTCTCTCGAATATTTTTTACCCCAGCAGTGTCTATTAGCTTTTCAACTGTCATCTCATCTTCTTTCCTAAATCTGCTGACAAATAGGTTCCATGACAAATGTCATTTGCAATGGACTATAATGGCTGTTTGGAAGACTGTGAGGAGAGGGGATTTAATGCCAATTTCAGCCTAACAGAAACTAGTTCTGGGAGCTGATTAGTGATGTTTGCAGTAGGCAGGGAATGAAGGAGTCTGATGCAAATACTGCGTGTTTGCTGATACTGATTTAAACGTCTCACACAGACCATAAACTCTTTTCAGTTTAACCTTTCCCTGTTTTTATTACCCATTTGTGATGGCGAGTTATTTATATAACTGACAACAACTTGCACACAAAGTGTGAAGACATGATGTTACCTTGATATTACCAAGGCAATTTCATCATACATGAAACATGGGACAAGACCTCACCAGTCCATAGAATATTTGTGAAAATTAGATGGGAGAATATGCATAAAAATGGCATGAAAAATTCCATCTTGGTAAATTATTAAATTCTTTCTTAAGGCAAAAACTATGTTATTAATTTTACTTTTTACGAGGCAGCACCTAAAACAAAGCTTTACATGCAATAGATGTACCATCAATGTTTTTTTGAACTGAGTTGTGCCACTCATTTGCTCTATGAAACACTTTCCTGGTTGTTTCGACTTGGAGAAAGACAGAGAGACAGCGTGTGTTTATGTGTGAAGCAGCAATGGAGCGCTATAACTATACTAGGCCAAAATCAATAAATTACCTTTTTGAAAAGTCACACATAACTGATAATGGTATTCAGCAGATCTCTTTTGCAATATAGCATCCTTAGGGGAAAAGGAATTGTGTCTCTTCCTTTCTAGCAAATTATGTAGTAAAACGACCTGCAGTATAGACACGAGATAAATAATAATTAATGCTGATGAATTAGCCTGATGAAATGTTCCCTAAATAGCATCCCATAAGACTATAAAAGATGACTTGTTCTAAAGTTAAAAGTAAAGGGTCCTAGTTCATTAATCTCCCCCACATTTCTTTCTCATCTCGGAGTACATGTTTTTCAAGACCATTAACCTTTTTGGCACAATTCCACTTTGTTATTTGCCAGCTTCTATACCTGGATTTTTGTAAAGCTATACACATTCTATCAAGTTAGGGCATTTCTACCAGAATGCTTACCTTAAGACTTCTAATATTAAGATAAAACAACTTTCCAACTCACAGTTTCATTGGAGAGCATAAGACACATGTATGTTTAGACTAAATATAAATGATTTTTTCTCTAGTTCTTCCTAGCTGCAATCTGCTCCATTTTCTGACTTTTGAAATCACTCAAAATGAATCACAATTTATTTAGTCATTCAAACAAGGCAGGTTCTGATCATCCTCATATTTACTTCTCCTTGACTACCATATTCAGTTATGTACTGAGAGTACTCAATTTTGCTTCTAAATGCCTTTGGCTCTATTCTCTTCAACACCACTGTCATTGACTTTGTTTGGGCCATCATGATTTTAGGAGATAGCAGCCATAACATCTCAACTGCTTTCACTCCCCTTCCTCTCTTCAAATTATTGGCAATACTGTACCAAACTTGTCTTTCAAAAGTAACAGTGTGTCACTCCTACTTAAGGACCTCTGACAAATGATTACTGCTCACTATATAAACAACACATGCCTGAGAAAATCTGACTCTAATCTTTTTTACTAACAATACCATACCTCTTTTTTCCCCTTTCACAAAAGCCAATGTTCCTGCCACACTGAACATTTCAGCATCTATCTCTTTTTCACTATTCCTTGGCCCACGGCACTCTTCTTTTTTGCAGTGCTGTTCCTTTCCCATGCTCACTGTGGAACATCATCATTAATCCCTCAGAAGATAGAAACTGGTAGCTATTGAACAGACATAGTCTGAAGATGGTATTCATTTGGATGCAACAAGTTCAAAAACAAAAATTTGAATGAATAAATTTAAACACCTTTTGATATGCTTTTACCCTTATTCCACACCATTCTTGAGTATCTTACTCTATTCTGATCCATATATTTATATTACCTGATGAGCTTCTATATGCCTCAGTTTCTGTGTAGTAAATAATAGCCTTTATAGCATAGGATGACTACACTAAATTACCATAAATCAAGGTTCTATAAGGGTTATGATTATTATAAATATTACTATGGAAATTATTATTATTATTATTATTAAACATGTGTCCATAAATATATCATACTAAAAATTTTTCCAGTTTGGATTGACCAAGTATCCTGGTTTTCCCAGACTCTTCTGAAAGTCCTACACCCAGGGAAATCTCTCAGTCCCAGGCAAGCCAGAGCAGCTATACACTCTACCGGCATCCCCAAACAGAACCAATCATTTTCATTTCTGGGCTCCCTTTGCAGTTTCACATTACTGGTTTAGAATTTTATACATTTTTTTTTAATGATGTAACATTTGTCTGTCTCCCCAATTTCCAATTGCTTATGGATTTTTCTGTGCCCTCAATTCCCAAAGCAGCATCCTAATTTTAGGGAAAACATAACTAAATGAACTCCGCAGAAGAATCCAAATGCCAAATTATGAGCTGTTGGCCTGGAATGATACATATTTGTTGAACCAATATTTACTTTTTATGGGAGGATTTTGGCAAATAATTTGTAGACAGATGGAGGAGGTAGAAAATTATTGGGTACGTGTTCCTGCTGTTGATAAGGATGAGGAAACCTGAATGGACCTAAGACCATCACAGCTTTTGCCCTAACATTTAATTTTTTTATATTTTACTTATTTCTGAGAGAGAGAGAGAGCGTGAACAAGGGAGGGCCAGATATGGCCCCAATACCATTAATGATCCCAATACCATTAATAATTAGATATTTGACACAGATATGGGAACACAGACTTAGTGCACATTTTGTGACATTTTAGTTATATACAGCTATCTAACCATTAAAAATACAAAATTTTATGCTACACATACTTATGACACTAAATAATTAATCAGTGGTATCTTATTTAATTCATAAAAATCCAGATAGTTAGATGTATTTCCTATTTCACAGCTGAGTAAACTTGTGCCTCACTCCCAGCTTCAGTATAACTGTATTTCACTAATATTATAAATTTTGGCAGAGTGAGTTTTATAGTCTTTTACAGTATTTTCTAAGAAAATAGTTCTGACACATACGAGTTGTAAATATGTCATTTTTTCCTCCAAGTAATATTTCTAACCCCAGACTTAATGAACTTAAGTCATCAGTAAAGGAAAAGGTTCTGACAATTTGGTTAGGTCATATAAAAAGTTAAGATAGCTCTTTCACAGTAAAAACAAAAATTATATTAATATATAATACAGAGGAAACAAAGAAGATTTATATAGGGATCATATGTCTAGGATGAGTTTAATACATTAAAGCTTACAGTCTAAATGTTAGGGCAGGGGTGCCTGGGTGGCTCAGTCAGTTAAGCGTCTAACTTCGGCTCAGGTCATGATCTCATGGTTCGTGGCTTTGAGCCCCACGTTGGGCTCTGTGCTGACAGCTCAGAGCCTGGAGCCTGCTTCAGATTCCGTATCTCCCTCTCTCTCTGGCTCAGTTGGTTAAGCATCTAGCTTTAGCTCAGGTCATGATCTCGCAGTTTGTGAGTTCAAGCCCATGTTGGGCACTGTGCTGACAACTCAGAGCCTGGAGTCTGCTTTGGATTCTGTATCTCCCTCTCTCTCTGCCCCTCCCTGACTCACAGTCTGTCTCTCTCTCTCAAAAATAAACATTAAAATTTTTTAAATCATTAATGGTATTATTTGTATATTGCCAGATCTCAAATAAATAGCCAATTTAAATTCTAACGAAACTGTTAGTTGTTTCAAATTGTATCCATTAGAATGAATTAAAAACTTGGGAATGATGGGGTGCACCTGGGTGGCTCAGTCAGTTGAGTAGACAACTCTTGGTTTTGGCTCATGTTATGAAATCAGGGTCATGGGATCAACCCCTGCATTGGGTTCCAGACTAAGCATGGAATCTACTTAATTTTCTCTCTCACTCTCTCTCTCTGTCCCTCTCCCTGCTCATATTCAATCTCTGTCTCTTTTCCAAAAAAAAAAAAAATACTTAGGAATGATGGGGACTGAGTATGCTAGAAAGTAAAAGGATGTCTAAGGTCACTTAAATTTAGTTTTTATTTTACTTTTGAACTTGTTCCATCCAAAAACAGTTAAGTGTTTCAAATTTTTATTCATTAGAATGAGTAAAAACAACAACAGCAATTGTCATAACATGTATCATGTTACAGACTAAAAGGTACATTTGTGTATGTTGTGGATTTAGGGCTCCAGCAAATGCCTTTTTCTTTCCCTGACATACTTGCAACTGATTGAAAGATACATGCAGGAATGAGACAGATGAAAATCAAGATATGACTTTCTTGATAAAAACTGAATTGATGCAGCGACACCTGTTTGGCTCGGTTGGTTGAGCATCTGATTCCTGATTTCAACTCAGGTCATGAGCCAAGGGTCATGGGATCAAGCTGTACACACTCAGCCTGGAGCCTGCTTAAGATTCTCTCTCTTTCCCTCTGCCCCTCTCCCCTGTTCATGCTCAAAAAAGAAAAAAAATGAATTGTTGCACATAGCTTTGATGTAGAGCTCTAACATGCTTCCTTATATTTTATTACATAATTCAGTCACTCTGCAGTTTGCAGGCCTCAGTCTCACAAGGACAAAGCCCATACCAGTTTGGTTATCATATGACAGGGAAAGCAGATCACATTGTCTTCTCAGTACACATAGGGCCTGGAGTTAATAAATCACTGCTATTCCCTTGTCAGGAGGGAGTGAGAAAGTGTAGAAAAGATGAAGATGTCCCATTTGAGCTTTTCCCTCTTGGAAGTGGAATGGAAATTTTGTCCTCTTATGCAGGTATAATTTATGGGGGAATAAGTGTCTCTAATAATGTCTATGATATAATTTTTACAACAGTTGATTCAAAAAAATGTTATATGATTAAAAGCAGTTACTAAACCAACAGAATAGCAGTAGGATCTATTACTTACATTGATTATTATATAATCCTAGTTAGGAAACCAATAGGAAAAGAGGAAATTTACATACATGGTTTGAAGTTCCTATATAATACAGAAAATCTGCACTTACTGTAACCTTAAGAAGTCCATACACCTTTTAAGTTTGTCCAAAAAATAATAGGAGTTTGGATAGCTTGTAATCATGTTTTGCTCTCAGGCCAAAATATGTCAAAACATGCTGTTTAGGGAATTTGAAGAAACAGTCTGAGACACTCTATCATCTTGTCAAAGGAGAGAGAGGAGATTGGGGAGTGAGAGGGGTGGATGAGAGGAGAGATAGGCTCTTCTTAAAGACGGATAAAGAACTCCTGCCTTGTGTGCAGTGTGGGTTTCTTATAAGTGCTGACACAGGCAAGCACTCCAGGGATCAGGGGGAATTGGTGATCTAGTAAAATATGGTCTTTAGCTAAAGGTCAAATGAAATTGTACTGGAAACCTTGGGGATACTTTAAAGTGGGAGCTAAAGACGAGGGGCTGCTCATTAGAGCTTGTGCTTAAGTACCAGTTTCACTCTATCAGGGAAATTGTTCATTTGTGTAAAAATTTGACCTCTGTCAGTTTGCCAAGCAGGCTGGGCCTGGGGGTGATCTCAGACTCACGTGTGCTTGCAGAAGTTAAAGCTACCTGGGGACTACTTTCAAAGGACACTGCCAAGGTTGGCAGACCCAAAATTTGACCTTCTTCTTCTTCTTTCTTTCCATTTATATCTGTTTGTAAAGTTCAAATAGTTCTTTTTTTTTTCCAAAAAAAGAAAGCGCTTCAAATGCAATAAAGTGATAAAAGATTCCAAAGGGATGCAGCTATAAAAAGAGAAGGTGAAATAGAAATGTTTCGCTTAGGAAGGCTGGTTATTTAGGGAGATATAATGCAGTGCTAATAACAATCACCCTATTTTTTAACCTAGATTAGATCTAGCTTTAAAATTTTATGGCGCTACCACCTTTTAACCAGGGCCAAGTATTATGGCTAATGTATTAATGAAGGAAAAGAGGAGAGAGGACTTTTCACTGGATGCTTGTTATCCAGAGAATTAATAATTCAGAATTCTAAGAATGCTCCAGATATGTGGACCTTCCTATCACATATCCACATAAATTAAGCTATGAAGGAAACAGAATGATGGGCCACGATTTAATGGTATGGTTATATGATGATGAAAGTACTGAATTTCAAAAATTGGTTTTAAGTACCATTACATGCTAAGATTTTTAATTTTTCTTTCATATCTCTATATGCAATTATTTAATTATTTTGCTTATTATCAGTCTCCTCTTACTAGTGTCAATGCTTCCAGAAAGAATGGATTTTGTTTTATTAACTGCTGTCTCCTTGACATCTAGAACACACCTGCCATATTTGTTTGTACTGTTTCTATACTATTATTTTAGTCTTTAAAAATACACATGACAGACATGCTCATATGTATTTTCTCATATAATCATTTTTACAACCATGTGAAGTACTTACTTAAATAATAATGTTAATGTATACTTTCATGGCTGATGAGTGGCTAATTGCATGGACTTCTCATTTGTCACAATAGAGGTCATTTTTATTTGTAATACATAAAGTATTTTACTTATATTGTTAGCATAGAGCTCTGAAGCATTTTCCTAGCATAATTAAAATTACTATAGTCAAGCACTTTACTAGGCACTTTGCACACATTACTTCATATATATGTGGGAAGGTAACTCTATTAGCTGGAACCGTAAGAAAATTTTCAGATTTCACTATTTTTAACTTGCATAAATAGCAATTTCATGTGGTTCAGTCTGATACTAATTCCATTTATAGCAGTAACTGAAGTTTAGAGAAATTAAATAAATTGTACAAAGCCCAATATCAGTAAACAATAAACTTAAGATCTGAATCTATATCTAATTACAAGTGCCATTTTCCTTCTCTTGCTTCTAAAAGAGGGCTTTGGGGGACACCTGGGTGGCTCAGTCAACTGAGTGTCCAACTCTTGATTTCGGCTCATGGTCAGTCGTAGGATTGAGGCCCCGCATCAGGTTCTGAGCTGAGTGTGAAGCCTGCTTGGGATTCTCTCTCTCCCTCTCTCTTTCCACCCCCTCCCCAACTTGTGCACACATACTCTCCCTAAATAAATAAATAAACATTTTTAAAAAATAAAAGAGGACTTTGGAGTGGAATCTCGATAGTACTGAGTCAAGAATAAACATGACACACTATTTGGGATATTTTGTCT
This sequence comes from Hyaena hyaena, assembly GCF_003009895.1. NCBI lineage: Eukaryota > Metazoa > Chordata > Mammalia > Carnivora > Hyaenidae > Hyaena > Hyaena hyaena. Next base: position 385,213 of record NW_024081721.1, on the reverse strand, counting down.
TTTAAAACAAACATGGAACTATGTGGAGTAAGAGCAAAATTACATGGATTCTTAAGACAACAGGAGGCTGTGGAGACATTTCACAGTATGTGGGATCAATTCACTGTTAGGAGTACTCAACTCAAAAATGCTAAAAAGCAGAGCACACTCAGTCTCAGAGCCCCCTTTTCCTACCCATATCTTAGAGTAAATGCCTATGCTGAGATTAGCCATCGATAATACAATTGTATAATCTGCTGAGGATGAGAAAAATGTTATTTTCTTTGAAGGGAAAAAGTGTCACCATTATGCAATAATTTTCTTCAGAGTCAGTGTTAATATATTTGCTAATAGTTTAAAATGAATATGGATGGATGTGGAATATACATAAGTAAATACTTTTTTTGGAAAATTAAAGATATTTTTCCCATTTTAAGTTATGTTCTGTATGCCATTACTTTTTTTTTAAGTTTTTATCCAAATTCCAGTTAGTTAACATACAGTGTAATATTAGTTTTAGGTATACAATATAGTGATTCAGCTCTTCTATAGAACTCATCACAAGTGCACTCCTTAATTCCCATCTTCTATGTAATCCCTCCTCACCCCCAGGTTGATAAGCATCAGTTTGTTCTCTATAGTTAAGAGTCTATTTCTTGGTCTAATTCACTCTCTCTCTCTTTTGCCTTTGCTCATTTTGTCTCTTAAATCCACGTATGAGTGGAATCATATGGTATTTGTGTCTCTCTGACTTATTTCACTTAGCAGATTACTCTCCAGCTCCATTCACATCATTGCAAATGGCAGGATTTCATTCCTTGACATGCCATTATTTTCTTCTCATTCCTTCTCTATATCAAAAATTATAGTTGCTACATTTCTATTAGGTTATAAATCATTAAAACGAAAGACAGTATTTCTGAAAACTTTTATTATCTAGAAGGCAATATTTAATTTCTGGATGTAATTTAGAAACATATGAAATCTCTAAACACCTTCTGATTTTCTTTCTAAGCAGAAGGTGAAAAAGATTCTAAGATACAAAGTAGTCAAAGATTCAAGAAAGAGACCAGTGCAGGTAAATAGTGCAGTGACCCAGGTGTTATTTAGATAAGTAATTATCTCAATTGACTTTCAATGAAATGTCTTCCTTTTCAATTAGAATTCTAAGTGGGATCACATACATTATTTAAGGAATTGATTATCATGGTTATAGTCATCACACACAGCTTTCTGAACAACCTTACTCTCCTAAAATAACATGTATTCTCTATAAACATAAAAACATAAAAGCAGCCTTCATCTTTTCTTTTGCCTTGAATTCTCATTAGTAAGCAAAAGATTATGTTGAAGAAAATTAAATAGGAATGTAATTTTGTTTAGCTGATTTCTCTACTACTACTCAAGCTCCTCTTTACCTATTATTAAAGCAATTAGGAAAAAAAATTACCATGTAGAGCTAGCATTTCACACTAGCACCTGGTTAGCTTTCCAGGGTATTTTAACAAGAAGAAGGAGGACAGAAACGGTGTTTGTTTTTAAATAGAGTATAATGTGATTAGGGGAAACTTCTATAATCCTCCGAAAGAATAGACAGAAGAGTTCATTTTTTCCCTTAAGGAGATGAAGAAGTTAAAGTCGGACTGAACACTGAGACTTGAAAGAGGTAAGCAGCGCTAACATAGATATCCTCTCACAATCACAGCCAGCAGGAGTTAATTGTATTAGTTATGGTAATAGTGCCCTCCAGAGGAATTTTGCAGGAATTTGAAAGGCATAGGGAAAATTAAAGGCTGTAAAAAAGATGAAATTTAAATACACAGTTATAAAGTCAATTACCATATTAATCTTAACTAGATAATTAATGAATTCCTCAGTTTAAATTTAGTGTTGAGAGTCAAAACTACATCCATCGTTACAAATATGAACAAACACACGTTTTTTATGGTTTTAGGTCATTTATGATACTTACTTGCATATTACATTCTTTGTATATTCTAAAATAAGTGATTTTATTTTAAGGTTTATTTAGTTCAAGAAAACAGTGAAGGATTGAGATTAAGGCATTCAAATTTGTGATCTCATTGTTACTTTTGCTCCACCATATTTCTTTGGGCAAGTTTTTAGAAATTAGTGCAAATAGAGTTATATTCTTATATTAGTATCACTGAAGTGAGGCAAAATTAAAACAATCACCATCAATTATTATAAGACAATTATTATGGGGGAGCTCAAAGGACCAGATTATAGATAGCAAGCTTCAATTAACACCACAAAACATACAGTTAAAATAGGTCAAAATAGGTAATAAATACATGAACGGAAGAATAAGAGGCCTCCTTATGCCTGTCATTTAAAAATTTATACTTTCTTAATTTTTGTGAATGCATAATGATTATTTCACATGATGATTTATTGTCATTATCATCAGCATTGCTTTTGCCATTTCATTATCCTAAGCACTGAGGCAAATGCTGGGAAAAGGAAATTCATATTTAATGATTTCACTGTTTTTTTTTTTTTTTTAACCTCAATCACCATTGTCAGCTACCACCATAATGATTCTCTGAATTTGAAATTTTGGAGGAAAACCCAAATCATCAGGAAGCAAGTTCCTCTCCATAATTTATTAAAGTACTTGTAAAGAGTTGAAATTTTTCTTTTAAAATTTCATATCAAAAACTACAAACAGAAGAAAATGATTGGAAGACAAAGATAAGACCAAAGAACAAAGACAACATACATAAAAACAACAACAAATATGGGAAATATTAATCCAAATATATCAATAATCACAATGAATGTCAGTGGTCTAAATTCACCAATTGAAAGACAGACATTGTCAGAGTGGATCAAAATATGAGGCCCATCTCTATGCTGTCTACAAGAAACGCACTTTATGTATCAAGACACAGATATGTTAAAAATAGATGGATTTGTAATGCCACTACATTGTATATGCATATGCATGTGTCATTGCTCTCTTTGTCACACCCTGCAGAAATATCATATCATTTAAATTACTAAAATATCGGGGCGCCTGGGTGGCTCAGTCGGTTGGGCATCTAACTTCAGCTCAGGTCATGATCTCATGGTTCGTGGGTTCGGGCCCCACATCAGGCTCTGTGCTGACAGCCAGCTCAGAGACTGGAGCCTGTTTCAGATTCTGTGTCTCCCTCTCTCTCTGACCCTCCCCTGCTCACGTTGTCTCTCTCTATCTCAGAAATAAAGAATAAAATTTTTTTTTAAATAAATTACTATAATATCTAATAATTCTAGAGACCTGGAGAGTTAAGATTTCCTTAAATTGCTCTTTCAAATTATGGTAGCCAGTCTTGTTTTTTGCCCTTCCAATGAATTGTAGAAAAGCTTATCATTTTCATGAAAGAACATGTTGAGATTTTAAATAAGAATTGGATTCACTTAATAATTTAATTGAGTAACATTTATCTTTGAGGTATGGAGTGTTTATATCCATGACAGTGATAATTCTCTCCAGTTATGTTTGTTTTATGTTCTTGAATAGTAGTTGCTTTCTCTGTAAAGATTCCATCTTTTGTTACATTTGTCCTTGGGACATATTATTGTTTCCATGTTACATGGAATGTAATATGGAATGTTTAAGTTACATTCTTAATTGTTAATTACAAAGATTGGAACACTATTCTTTTTTTATTTATTTTTTTACTATTTATTCCTTAATCAAAGTTTTCTGAATTCTCTTATTTGTTCTAATAGTTTGTAGAATCTTTTGGCTTTTCTGTGTAGACTATCACATAATCAAAATATAATCATAACTGTTTTTCTAATCATTACCATTTTTAAAAAAAGTCTCATTATGTTAGCTAGGATCTCTAATGCAATACTGAATACAAGTGGTGTTAGTAGTTCTTATTTTATTTCTTATGCAAACACAATTGTTTTAAATACTTCATATTTCATTGCAAACGATACTTTATATTTCTGTTAGACATTCTTAATTAAGGTGAGGCTATTCCCATCCATTCCATGTTTGCTAAGACTTTTTGTCTTGAATTAATACAAAATTTTAATTTAAATATAACCTACCTATAATGAGATAATCCTACAGTTTTCCTCTATTGACTGTTAATATGTAAAGAAATCTTAGTAGATTTCCAATGGCAAAACAGTCTTAGGTTAAAATCAATTTAGTTATGAGGCATCATTTTATTTTCATAAATACCTGTTTGCTTTTTAAAAAATTCTTAATATTTATTTATGTTTGAGAGAGAGAAACAGATTGTGAGCAGGGGAGAGACAGAGAAAGAGGGAGACATAGAATATGAAGCACGCTCCAGGCTCTGAGCTGTCAGCACAGAGCCCAATGCAGGGTTCAAACCTACGAACTTCAAGATCATGGGTGGAAGTCCAACACTTAACCAACTGAGCCACCCACACACCCCACTGTTTGCTTTTTAAATAATGTTTTACAATTTTATCCCTATATTCAAAAAGAAATTTGGATTATGAGCTCTCTTTTCCTAATCTGTTCTGGTTTTATGGGATTTGGGGTTTTGGGTATCCAGGTGATATTAAACTCATAAAAGAGTTAGTAAGTTTTCCATTCTTTCAAAAAGTTTATGTACAATGAATTCTGTTTCTTCAACATTTTGTATATTTTATACAAATACATTAAGAAAAACAAAGAAAAAATAACTTGTACTCTATATTGAAGGCATCTCCATTTGATCAAACTTGTTTTCATGACTATTGTTCAAATATTCTTTAAAAAATTTTTTTAACTGTTTATTTATTTTGAGAGAGGGAGAGTAAGCACAGGAGAGGCAGAGAGAGAAGGAGAGAATCCCAAGTAGGCTCAGTGCTGTCAGTGTGAGGCTTGATCCCACAAACTGTGAGATTGTATCACCTGAGCCAAAATCAAGAATCAGATGCTCAACTGACTGAACCACCTAAGCACCCCTATTGTTCAAATATTCTATTTTCTTCTATTGCTTCTTTGCTTTAGCAAGTTTTCAAGAGTTGGGTTAAAATCTCAAAATACTATTGTGGCTTTTTAAATATTTCATTTTAATTATTCTAATTTTTGCTCTGTAAATTTTTTAAAAATGTTTTATTTATTTCTGAGAGAGAGAGAGAGACAGCATAAGCAGGGGAGGGTCAGAGAGAGAGGGAGACACAGAATCTGAAGCAGGCTCCAGGTTCTCAGCTGTCTGTCAGCACAGAGCCCGACGCGGGGCTCAAACCCACGGGCTATGAGATCATGACCTGAGCCGAGTTGGACGCTTAACCCACTGAGCCACCCAGGTGCCCCTGCTCTGTAAATTTTGAAGTTATGTTGTTAGATTTGTTCAGGTTCAATATTTTTATGTTTCTTTTGAAATTTTTATCATAAATATAGAATACCTTTACTCATTAATAATTATTTTGACTTCAGTCTATTTTTTCCCATACTAACACAAACATCACAGTGTTCTTCTGCTAAGTGTCTGATGTAGAAATGCTAGGGTTCAGAGCAAAGGGTCAAGAAAGAATTCTTGAGACATCTTTGATGGAAAAGGGTAGTTTTATTGAAGCATGGGGACAGGACCTGTGGGCAGAAAGAGCTGCACTTGGGTTGTGAGGCATGACTGATTATATACTTTCAAGTGGGGAGGGGGAGGTAAGGATAGCATAATTTCTAAAGAATTTAGAAGCAAGGTTTCCAGGACCTTGAGGGGCTAGCTGCTGTTAGGAAAAGATCATTTATTACTGTCTAGTAATACCTTAGTCATGAGGTCCTTTGATATATATCAGTGGGCCATATGCTTGGAAAATGATTGCTAGCATGTATCTTGGGTGGGGAGAGATAAAGGAAGTTTCCAAATAATTTTTATATGTTAAAGGAGACTTAAAGGATCCTGGAGGTCAAGATAATATTAAGCTGAGATTGCCTTTTGCCCTTAGCAAAGTAGTTGAGTTCCTAGAGGAAGGTCACTTTGCCTGTCTCAAGTTGTCAGGAAATATAATATTGTTTCTTTTGCCTTTGTTCCTCACATCATATCTACCTGACATATCTTTTTATTATTTACTTTAAGCCTTCTTTGTTTTCCTAATGTCTCCATACTTCATATTTTTCACCTTTGGTACAATGTATTTATTATTCTCTTTCTCCCATTCGAAATTGAATTTCAGGGGCAGCTGGGTGGCTCAATTGATTGAGCGTCCTACTTCTTATTCTGGCTCAGGTCATGATTCCACCATTTGTGAAATCAAGCCCTGTGTTAGGCTCCATGCTGATAGCACAGAGCCTGCTTGGGCTTCTCTATCTCTCTCACTCTCAGCCCCTCCCCTGCCTAGGCATGCTCTCTCTCTGTCTCTCTCTCTCAAAATAAGTAACTGCACATAAAAAAAAAAGAAGTTTAATTTCTTTAGGGCAGGGATGTTTGTATGTTTGATTCAGTGATGTACTGAAACATCTAGAACATGTGCCAAGCATGACACATAATAGGATCTCTAAATATGTTTAGCTGAAAAAGGGAGATATTAGTTCAATATATATCATGATATCTTCCATAAATTATATTTAACTGGCTACCTTTATATTTTAGTCTAAACTAGAGTCTCTGTACTTTAACTTGAAAGTTTCTTCCTTTGTAATTTTTATAACTATCAACGTATTTGGATTTATTTCTACATTGTGTTTTGTGCTTTCCATGGTTCAAAGCTATTTACCATACTGTTTAAAACATTCTTGTTTTTCTTAATCCATTCCTTTTCTTTCTTCTCTTGTTTTATCTGATTTTTATTCCCTTTTAATGGTTTCAAAATATACATATTATTTCAATAGTATTAAGGATTACAATAAAAGATTTTTTCCATGTATATGTGACTTAACAAGGTCTACAATGAATGTTACTCCACCTTAATACCAAAATTTAAACACCCTTCCATTCTTTATTTTAATCTATTATTTTACCTTTTAACTTTAAACTTCCCAATATTATCACATTATTATTATTTTACAGCAATGCTTATATATATATATAAAAGCATATATATTTGTATATAAGCATATATAAATATATGCATAGTACTAACATTCTGCCACCCTTTCTTTCGCACGCCATTCATTCCTGTGTTGGGTCTTTTTCCTGCAGCATTTCTTTTGGAGATAATATAATATTTGAATAGTAGATTCTGTCACACATTCCTGAAAATGACTTTATTTTTTCCTAATTTTGAAAACTAACTTCATTTGGTATAAAATTTTGCTTTCTATTATTACTCCTCAAAAATTTGAAGATATCTTTTCATTAATTATGCCACTTATTTTGATGCTTTCTAGAAATCTTCTGTCAGCTGAATTTTTATTTTAATTAATATTGCTTTTAAGATGAATTTTTCCCTTTGGTATTATATATTTGGAATTATATTTTAGTTATTTATATGGATCTGGATCATTTATGTATCTGGATTTATTAAGTTTTATTTATATTGCATGGAACTGATTTACTTCTCCAGAGCCAACTTTCTTACCTGTCATCAATTCTGGAAAATATTTGAAATTATATTTTTGAAAATCTTCTGTCTGAAAACTTCTCTATTCTTTCTTAAGGACTCTAAACTTTAAGGACTCTAATTATAAAATCCTATTAGATATATCCCAATGTTATGTCTCTTAACTGTCTCAAATTCTTCATATTTTTAAAAAATCTTCTTATAGATTATTTTATTTTTGAGACAGAGAGAGACAGAACATTAGTGGGGGAGGGGTAGAGAGCGAGAGAGGCACAGAATCTGAAACAGGTTCCAGGCTCTGAGCTAGCTGTCAGCACAGAGCCCTATGCGAGGCTGGAACCCACCAACCGCAAGATCACGACCTGAGCCGAAGTCGGACGCTTAACCGACTGAGCCACCCACGCACCCCAAATTCCTCATATTTTTAATACATCTGTGCTGCCACTCTGGGCAATTCCCATCTAGATTATTAAACATTGCTTTAACTGATTTAATCTGATATGTAATCCATTCAATGAGTGTTTTTATTTTTTTTCAATTTTTTCTATTTTAATTTTTAAAAATGTAATGTTTATTTTAAGAGAGAAAGGGAGACGAAGTGTGAGCCGGGTAGGGACAGAGAGAGAGGGAGACAGAATCTGAAGCAGGCTCCCGGCTCTGAGCTGTCAGCACAGAGCCAGACACAGGTCTCAAACTCAGGAGCCGTGAGATCATGACCTGAGCCGAGATTGGACGCTCAACCCACTGAGGCACCCAGGCGCCCCTATTTTAATTTTAAATATTTTTTTTCCAAAAATTTTTTTTTACAATTTTCTTTTATTAGATTTTGTCTGGCCTTACAATATTTTGTTCTAGTCTTAAGAGTTTTTAAGTTTTCCGGGGCGCCTGGGTGGCTTAGTCGGTTAAGCGTCCAACTTTCGCTTAGGTCATGATCTCGCGGTTCGTGGGTTCGAGCCCCGCGTCGGGCTCTGTGCTGACTGCCAGCTCAGAGCCTGGAGCCTGTTTCAGTCTGTGTCTCCCTCTCTCTCTGACCCTCCCCTGCTCACGCTCTCTCTCTCTCTCCTAGAAATAAATAAAACATAAAAAAAAAATTTTTTTAAAAAGAGTTTTTAAGCTTTCCTTTATTGCTTTCATCATTTAAAAAAATTTTTTTTAATGTTTCTTATTTATTCCTGAGAGAGAGACAGCGTGAGCAGGGGAGGGTCAGAGAGAGAAGGAGATACAGAATCTGAAGCAGGCTCCAGGCTCTGAGCTAGCTGTCAGCACAGAGCCCGAAGTAGGACTCAAACCCACAACCGTGAGATCATGACCTGGGCCCAAGTGGGACGCTTAGCTGACTGAGCCACCCAGGCATCCCTGCTATCAACATTTTAAACATATTTGGTTTGTTTTATTATTTAGACCTAGTTCAATTATCTCAAAATTCTGGCTTCTTTTTGTTAAAACTGATGACACTTTCATGACACTTTGTTCATTTGTTGTGATTTATTTTTAATTGTGAGCTCCTCTGCAGCAAGGATTGTGGTTTTTCCCCCTATTTAAATCCTTCCAGCCTGGATTATAAGAGAATGGCTCTGGAGTGGCATTACACGTTTCCAAGGGTATTTCTGGGCTAGGACAACGTTGTTGCTAATCCCTCGGACTGGAGACTTCTGCAGGGCTCTGTGTGCTGTCTTCCTACTCCAGAGGATCTGAGCTATAGATCTCAGGTCTTGATTTCTCACAAGAAGACATTTTTCCTCATCTAACAGGGAAAAGCTTTGATTTTCTGTTCTTCCAAAACTGGTAGTTAGAGTAGGTCTAATACCTCTTTCACATATTAGGAAGCCTTTTGTAGGTTCAAATTTTATTAAATATGGAAGTCTTTGTAAACACACATCCCCAAAGCAATCACAGTAGCTAGCTTATGCTCTGAAACCTAGTTTCTGCCCCTCTCTGTGTGTGCCCCTGGAAGTTTCTTGACTTGTAAGAGCTCAGATGAACAATTCATATTACGCATCACTTCCAATTGCTTTTAGAGAAAAGGGAGAATTTTTACATTAGTTTAAATGGCAAAATATGGAAATAGTTTTGTGGCCATAAATTATTACACTAATAATACTTGGTATAAGAGAATTTTTATGGAGACTGAGGATGCTGCTCACACATCCATCTGGGTTGTCATAGTACAGAACACAGAAAGCACTGGAATAGTATGATCTCCAAAGCAGAGGTGTACAAGAATATCACCAATATTTACAAAAATATTGTAGACTTCTGTATATTCACAAAGTGTATATTGGGAATTGAAGCCAATTTCACTTTTCAAGACCAATTATAGATCTATAAAGTGATAAAAAGTCCTCCAAATGCTGCTGCTGAACCAGTGAATGTTTTATAATAATCTACAAAGGCAAAATGATGATTATTAACTAGATCTATAAGAGAGAAGGGCCCAAGTGCATTGTTAACAAAGGCAGAGGTTTTAGGAATTCTTTTTGATAGTTATTCTTACTTAGCAACAGAATTCAATTAACTTGAAAATGCTATTACTACTTTTTCAAAGCAAGATTTCAGTGTATTTTCAGAATAGATTTCTCTAATTGGATTTTAATTAAATAAAAAAGGAAGAAATAGCATTCTACCCTAATGTAATCCCATTTCTAATTACTAATATTGAAATAATGTGAAGTTTTCATGTAGATATAACAAACCCACATGGCACCAACTATCAAGTGATATTTAGGAATTACCAGTAATATCTACTATTATGTTTTAACAAAAATGGGTGAGTTTTACTAATTAAGCATATAAAATTTTATTCATTTTATCCTTGTATGGGATCTGGGATAAATAATTAAGTTAGTTAGTTCTAATTAGGCCCAGATTTTACACACACACACAATTTTCTAATAACATCACATTATGTTAGTATTGTGAAGGATGTAAGTAACAATTAATCCTTTAATTTTTAAAGGCATTATAGATGATAAAACTAAGATTAAAAATGTAAGAAATTTAACACAAACAACAAAATGACTCCAGGAAAGCTAAGCTATCCACCAGGTCTCCTAACTCTGGATGGAAGCTTTTTTTTCAGGTAAAACTAATGGTTCTCAAAATGTTATCTATAAGCATGCAGGTCCTGGACACCGTTGAGAAGTCAAATAATTTCATAGAAATACAAAACCTATCCTCTTTTTCACTTTGTTGATATTTGCACTGATGGGGCAAAAGCAATTGTGGGTCGGGACGCCTGAGGGGCTCAGTCCATTAAGCATTCAACTCTCGATTTCAGCTCAGGTCATGATCCCAGCATCATGGGACTGAGCCCTGATTTGGGCTCTGTGCTAAGTGTGGAGCCTGCTTGGGATTCTCTCTCTCCCTCTCTCTGCCCCTCTCTCACTCTTGTTTTCTCTATTTCTGTCTAAGTAAACATTTTTAGAAAGACATATATTTTATAAAATCTGATGAAGTTGTATAATCATTATTTGTATAAATTCTCAATCTTTAAATACAAGTTATTTCAATACTCTATAATTAAATAAGAATTGCACATACAGCATGCTTGTTACATGTTAAAATATAAGATTATCACATTAAACCATGTGCAATGGCTTAAATTGAAAACTGAACTATACATTTCAAATGAACACCATTTTTACTTATAGAAATGAGTGACAGAGAAACTATGACTATTCAACCTGGGTAATGAATATTTGGTATTCTTAAAAATGAATGAATTATATTTGTCATTTCAAAAAAAATAATTATTTGCTGCCAATAAAAAACTTAATTTTGAAGCAAAAATCTGATTTCTGGAAGCTCTGAACTCTATTTATTGCCAATACTTAGAACAGTGGTGATATTAACAAATATGATTTGTTTGGGGATTATAAAATGAAATGTGCCAACATTTGGAACAAATGAATAACTCAGTAAATCAGTATTTTCCAAATAAATAATGTGTGATGTTATAAAATCATGCATGAGTAAAAGACCCATTGCAAGATAAAACCGTGAATTTTAATGTAGCAGTGTGAGAAAGGTTGTTAACGGGATTTCAATTCCATATTGTACTAACACTTAGGAAATTACCATTTAATGAGTTATGGTGTAGTGTCAAAGAACAATTTCCACACTGAATTGAAAAGAATAGTAAACTATCTCTTCCTTTCCCACTATGTATCAGAATGAGGGCAGTTACAGAATAAGGCCCATAACACATGCAATGCAGAAGTTTATCAGAATCTGTCTTTTATTAAACCAGACATTAAGAGGTTTTGAAGAAATGTGTAAAAATGCCACTTTCCTCTTCTTTTGGATACTATAGTTATTTTTTCAATAAAATGTGCTATTTATTTTGTCATGTGTTAGTTTATAATTTACAAATGATACTACAAACATACAAAGGATCAGGAGACTACTCTGAATAATTGTATGCCAACAAATTGGACAAGAAAGAGAAATGAATAAATTCCTAGAAACATACAACTTATCAAGACTAAATCAGAAAGAAATATATATCTGAATAAACCAATTACCTCTACAGAGATTGGGTCAGTAATCAAAAGTACTCCATAACCAAAAAAGAACATTATCAGGTGGCTTTGCTGATGAATTCTACCAAACATTTAAAGAAGAATTAATACCAATGCTTCTGAAACTCTTCCAGAAAACAGAAGAGAAAGGTACGTTCCCAAATTCACTTTATAAGGCCAGTATTATCTTGATACCAAGACAAGGAACCCGAAGAAAAGTAAATTATAAGCCAATATCCTTGATAAACATAGATGCAAAAAAATCTTTAACACAGTATTAGCAAACCAAATTCAACAGTACATTAAAAGAATTATACAGCATGATCAAGAGGGCTTTAGTCCAAAAAGGTGAAGAAGGTTCAACATCCACAAATCAATCAATGTGACACATCATATTAACAAAATTAAGGAAAAAATCATATGATCATTTAAATAGATGCATAAAAAGCATTTGACAAAATTAAACATTCACTCATGACAAAAAATAAAAAAGCTCTCAATAAACTAAGTACAGGGGAAACATACCTAAACATAATAAAGTCCATATATGACAAGCTCACAGCTAACATCATATTCAATGGTGAAAAGCTCAAAGCTTTCTTCTAAGATCAGGAACAAGAAAAAGATTTCCACTCTCACTACTTTCATTCAATATAGTCCCAGAAGTCTTACTCAGAGCAATTAAGCAAGAAAAATAAATAAAAGGCATTCAAATTTGAAATGAGGAAGCAAAGTTGTCTTCATTTGCAGATGATATGATATTTTATATGCAGAAACCATAATGACACCAAAAAACTATTAGAACTAAAAAAAAAATATGGCAAAATTTTAGGATGCAGAATTAATATACAAAAATCAGTTGTGTTACCCCAGAATAACAACAAACAAAAAAATGAATCCCATTTACAATAACATAAAAATGCTTTAAAAATAAAATAATTAGGAATAAGTACAGCAGAGAGGTGAACAATCTAAGAATTAATATTCTAAGAAAACTAATATTGTTAAATTTTGAAAATTCTAAGAATTAATATTGTTACAATGTCCATACTATCCAATGTGATCAAGAGATTTAATACAATCTCTATCAAAATTCCAATGACATTTTCCACAGAAATAGAACAATCCTAAGATTAGTATGGAATCACAAAAGCCTCTGAATTGCCAAAGTAATTTTAACAAAGAAGAACAAAGCTGGAGGCATCACATTTCCTGTATTCAAATGATGTTACAAAGCTAAAGTAATGAAAACAGTACATTATTAGCATAAAAAGATGCACATAGATCAATGAGACACAATGAAGGGACAGAAACAAATCTACACATATATAGTGAACTCATTTACAACAAATGAGTCAAAAATATACATTGGGAAAGGATAGTCCCTTCAATGTATAATGCTGAGAAAACTGGAAAGCCACATGCAAAAAAAAAAAAAAGTAAAGAAAGAAACTGGGACCACTATCTTATACCATATGTAAAATCAACTCAGAAAGGATAAAAAACTTGAATGTAAAACCTGAAACCATAAAACTTCTAGAAGAAAACATAGGAGAATATCTCCTTGACATTAGTCTTGCCAATGACTGTTTGGATTTGACACCAAAAGCAAAGGCAACAAAAGCAAAAATAAACAAGTAGGGCTGCATCAAATTAAAAAGTTGTTCCCCAACAAGGGAACCATCAACATCAACAGAATGGGAAAAAGTATTGGAAAATAATATATCTGATAATGGATTAATATTTAATATATACAAATAATTCATGCAACTCAGTAGTGAAGAAAATAATCTATTAAAAATGGGCAAAGAAATTGAATAAATATCTTTCTAAAGACATACAAAGAGCCCAAAGGAACATGAAAAGGTACTCAACATCACTAATCATCAGGGAAACACAAATCAAAACTACAATGAGATGTCACCTCACACCTGCTAGAATGGCTATCATCAAAAAGACAAGAAGTAACAACTGTTAACAAAGATGTTGAGAAAAGTGAACCCTCATGCACTGTTTGTAGGAATGAATACTGGTGCAGCCACTAGGGAAAACAGTATGGCATTTCCTCAAAAATCCCCAAAGAGAACTATCATATGATTCAACTGTCTCATTTCTGAGTACTATATACAAAGGAAATGAAACCTGGGTTTTGAAGAGATATCTGCACTCAGATTTTGTAGCCAGAAATGGAAATAACCTAAGTATCCATCATTAGATGAAAGGATAAAAACAATACAGTATTTATATACAATGGAATATTATCCAGCCATAGTATTTATATACAATGGAATATTATCCAGCCATGAGAAAGGACACCTTGCCATTGGCGACAACATGGATGGACCTTGAAGGCATTAGGCTAAGGGAAATAAGTCAGAGAAAGAAAAATACTATATGGTCTCACTTAAATGTGGAATTTTAAAAACCTAAATTAATAGAAACTGAGAGTAAAATGGGAATTGTAAGAGATTGGGAAGAATTGTCAGAGATTTTCCCAACTGGAGATTGGGAAAAGAGGGAGATAATGGCCAAAAGTACAAACTTCCAGTTAGAAGATTAAAAAGTTCTAGGGATTAAATGTATAGCACAATGATTATAGTTATTAAGTCTGTACTGTATACTTGAATGTTGCTAACAGGATATCTTCAATGTTTTTACCATAAAAAATAAATAGTAATTAAGTGAAAACATTGAAGATACTCTGTTAGGAACTCCCAAGTTTCATGATGTAGGTGTTAACCAAGGCTATGGTGGCTATTATTTCACAATGTGTAAGTGTAATTTTTCATAATATTTTTTAATGCTTATTTATTCTTGAGTAGGGGAGGGACAGAGAGAAAGGGAGATAGAAGCTCCAAAGTGGGCTCTGCACTGACAGCATTGAGCCCAATGCAGGGCTCAAACCCATGAACCATGAGATCATGACCTGAGTAAGAAAGTTATATATATGTACATACATATGTATTTAATATTTCTCAATTTTAATTCCCATAATAAACCCTAAAAGATATAACTTACATGAACAAAGCTATTCAGCATGTTTTAACTTTAAAAAGATAAAAATTTCTTGAGACCAAAAAGTTCTTAGAGTTATTCCATTAGATTTAACTCCATTTCTAATGAGACAAATCAATCTTGTAATCTTCTTCTAGAAAAGAAGCATATTACAGAGTTACAACATATACCTTTAATCTCAACTCCACTAAACCATCAATGAAACTTTCAGATTTTATACAGGTGACGGAAAAAGAGAGTGACAATCTCAAACAATAATAAAGATTCTAAGAGATGTTTATAAAAGAACTTTTATACCTTTAACCTCTCTGTCCAGCCCTTGGTAGCTAGTAAGAGAGAGAGAGAGGATTAAATAACTAGGTTATTACTGGTAACCATTTAGTTGTATAAACTAAATGTGTCAATAGAAGTGTTAATGTAAAAGATTAGAGAAAAAGATTTCGATAGTTATCATGCCAGTCACTGAAGGTGCTCAAACAAAGCACGGAACATGTAATTCTAGTTGTAGCATATGATAAGATAAGATCAAGGTGAACAAAACTCCTTCCACAGTGTTGTAGTGAATCATTAAACATGTAATAAGCTTCTAAGCTCACTGTATTTACATTTCTAATTGAAAGAGAAATAAAATTTAAAATAGAGAAGACAATATAAGGTGAATAATACTAACTTACAGTGTGTTGTGACTTAATCAAAAATGTCTGAATAATTATGAAAATTATTAGTTCATAAGTAGTGTTTAAATTCCCATAAGCAAAATTTTCTTTAATGTGCATTTTTTAAAAATTTCTAAAGTAGATGTTCTGGGTAACAATTGTGGAGAGAATAGGGTAAAGCAAAAATACTCGGTATAATCACTTACCTACTGAAGATCTTGGTTCAAAAGTCTTTGTTTAGAGATGGGTCTGTAAAACCTAGAACACTAAAATGATACGGTCAATATCAGTATTTGACTTCCACCTGGTCCAAAGAACAATTTGAAATGAAAGAAAAAAGGAGGTAAAGAAACACAGAGAGGTAACTATACAGTTTAGCCACAAGTAGAGCCTACAGCCACAGAGTAACAATTAGGCAAAAAGAGCAGGAGGCTCTCAAGACACCATTGTCAAGATAATAACATCTTGATTTCAGAGCCAACACTTTGGATTTTTTCATTTTCTAGTTTGTGGAACTAGCTTTCATTTTTAATGCATATACCCTTTCCTATGGTCCCCTGCATTTTAAAATAGAATTTCAAATTCAGAAACTCTAAAACACACCCAAGGGCTTCATAGTCAACCTGCCATTTTACTAATATTTAAAGGGCACTCATAAACTCATTAATGGATTAAACATTCTGAGTATGTTTCTGTGCCAGATATTCCCATAGATAACAGAAATATTAAGAAACCTATGACTGAATCCCTGATTTCTAAAGTTCATATTAAGAAAACAAGCTAACATCCTCTCCCCACAGGCTTACTTATGTAGAAACTCAAATTATAACGAATAGTTTGCTTAGCAGACTCTGAAACAGAAAAACAGTTCAGTAGCAGGGAACAAAGTGACAATTATAAAGCTCAAGGTACAGTGTGATAATAACTATGAGAGAGTCTCTATCACAAGAGTTTTGTATAAAAATAATGATAGAAGAATATTAGCTGTCAAACTGGTCTTGGTAAATTAAAGATATAGAATCAAGCAAAATAAGTTTATCTGGCAAAGAAAATCTGTAGAGGAAAAATTCTTTCCCCCCCAAATTTCATGATATATAACAAAGCAGAAAAGTTCTAGTATGACTGATTCTCGTCAAACCCTTAGTAGAAAGACATTTTAGACTGTAATAATTTAGGCAGTATAAGAAATTAGAATTTTGAAAGTTTTTAGTGGATTTATAAAAGGGCATAATAAAATAAAGAACTGGTAGGCACAAATTTTGCATTAATGTTTAGTGGAATCTTGGACTTATATCTGATTTCTGGGTCTCTGAGAATCAACAACTTAGTCCAGGTAGTATTTTTAAGTCCAGGTATTTATATTCTCTGATATCCTACATATCTTGCTACAAGTGATTTTAAAGTGTTAATTAAATCAGAAAAAAATATTAGGGTTCCAGGTCATTATTAGCATCTTCATTTAGCATTACATCTTTAGCATCCCTATAATGTATTAGTTGCTTGCAGCTGTAGAGAATAACTAAGAAAAAGATGCAGTCCTGTCCTCAGGATAATTACAATATATTTGTAACAATAAACATTCATTTGAAAAACAATTCAGAAATAATGGATGACAATATGGAGTTAAATACAAAGTGTCTATCATAGATAATATATAATATTGATGGTGTCTGGGAAGGAAAAATACAATCTCTTTTTTTTTTTTTAATGTTTTATTTATTTCTAGGAGAGAGAGAGACAGCGTGAGCAGGGGAGGGTCAGAGAGAGAGGGAGACACAGACTCTGAAACAGGCTCCAGGCTCCGAGCTGGCAGTCAGCACAGAGCCCGACGCGGGGCTCGAACCCACGAACCGCGAGATCATGACCTAAGCGAAAGTCGGACGCTTAACCGACTAAGCCACCCAGGCGCCCCCACAATCTCTTTTTTAAAATTTAACAAGGTAGATATTATACAAAATTCTTCTTGAGGTCAACGATTTGGATGAGGGTCTCCAATTTTTCTATGTATGTGCAGGCAAATCCTATATTTCTTCTGGCTTTAAAATTTTCAACTATAAATGGGATGCATTTTCATTTGCCAAGCATTTTAGAAGAACTTTTGTGAGAGTCAAATGATAAAGCATGTGAGAATAATACAATAAGAGATCAAATGGGCATATGAATTTTAAGATATTTGATTTAAAGGTATGTGATCCAAAAATTAGGAAACACATGGAAAAAGGAAAAATAAAGAAATATTCTATAACAAACAGTTCAGTGGGAGTATTTCTTACTCAACAACCACATTGCTTTAATTTTTATGTGTTATTACCTCTTATTTCCAATGAATTCCCATTTTAATTCAGAGTTAACATCTGCATTTTACATTTTTGATGTGGGTGTGATATAATTAAATACTGAAAAGAAATCTACTTCATAGTGAAATATTTACTTACATTTCAATATTATTTCATAAAATTGTTAAGGTAGGGCTGAATACTTTTGCAGCATTCTGTTACATCATTAGTATATAAAGCAGAGTCCAAATCAGTCATTTACCATTAGCAATATCACTATCATGCAGATTGGAATTTTTTAATGGTAAAAACTAGAACATCCTCTCCCCACAGGCTTACTTATGTAGAAACTCAAATTATAACGAATAGTTTGCTTAGCAGACTCTGAAACAGAAAAACAGGAATTTTATAATTTGCACATTTAATGGCAATAGGCTAAGATGATGAGATTCATTTATTTTTTTGTTGGAGACCATCTATCCCAGAAATCCCAAATCACATTATAATGGTCTGCTGAAGAAAAATGATATGCTGTGTAAAACAATGTGTACTCAACAAATTCTAGAAATTTGCTTTGTCATTGCAAGAATTCTCACAGCTTTTAACATGCCACTGTTCATTCTTGATGTCTCAGAAGGAAATCTAATAGGCCTTATTTCCCAAATGGACTTTTTTTTGTGTGTGTGTGTGTGCAGGGGATGGGAGCTAAATATCTGATCTCTCCCAGAACTAGAGATGCAAGAAACCCAGGCTTAGACTATGTGATTATAATACTCAAAAGGCTACAGTTTCTCCTCCCAGGATGTGTGCACATCTCTTTTTGTGGCATCTTTGGGGAAGGGGTGTCAAGACCCTCAGATTTGATGAGATTCAAATTAGTGAGAACTGGTGGGAAGCAGAAAATGATACCTCTTGATATATGTCCCTCAGAATTTAATGAATCAAGTAGATAGAGCATTTAAATAATACAGCCAACATAAATATATATTTATATTATATAGTTATTAGGAAAGATAAGAACATAGTCTAAATGCAAAACTTCGCACAACATAATGAAATAGGCTTTACTTAGAAAGGGAAGGGAAGGGAAGGGAAAAATTAACTTTCTGGATTATAAACTGTGGAAGTGGTGCCGGACAGTTGCCAAGGGCATCTGAGAATGGTGTGAATACAGAAACAGAAGTGAGACAGGAAGAGAGAAAGACCAAATTCTGATGATAGTACTGAATTCTTAGGTCAAGGAGTGTCTGAAATTATATTGCTTAGCTTAATTTTTAAATTACATAAGATGATAAATTCTCTCTCTCTTTCCCCTCCTCTCCTCCTAAACCAATTGGCAACCAAAATAAGTTTTTACTGATTAACTTGGGCAATATCTGGATAGGTTCCCTCAAATTTTATTTCATAGCTTCTTTTTGTATGTTTCTATTATTGACCAATCACCCTTAAAATTGTCATATTCTCTACATATGTCAAGGTCATATATTATACATAAAGGCAACACTTTGGGTCATGTCTTGCCTCTATCATATATCTTTTTGAGATGATTTCTTTTATCTCTGCTCTGACCAATTACATACTGGTTTTAAGTTTATTTCTCAAGGGAATTTTGTTTTATTCATAATTCATAAAACAAAGTTCTCATTTTTTTTCCCTCTGTACTACTTGCAGGCATAATCGTGAACTCAATGAAACAGTTCCAACCTCCTTTAATGTAAATCTCCCTGATCTAATAGAGTGCTTTTTGTTATTAGACTCTAGCACATATTCTCTGTATCCTAAGCACACAAAACAACATCCAGCACATCACATGCTTAAAGGTTGTTGGATTTCTTCCTAGACAAAGTAATTAATCTGCAGTTTTCTCTTGCTGTGACTTTTACCTTGCCTGAGCTGCACAGGTGCTGAAAACTTTGGTCTGCCTCTCTCTTTCCTACTCCCTGCCAAGAAAAGATGTTTTTAAGGTGACTGAGATTTTTAGGAAATGAATAGGATAGAATTTAATGATATTATAGTATTATGTTTTTTGCCTTTTGATGGTATTTCCTGTTGAATAAGAATTACTTCCAAAAAATGAATATGTAATGGTGAAATTTAATTGAAGAGAATTTGAGACTATCAACCCTGTTTACCAACTTAAATTATATCACTAAACTAAGTATATTTCCACCTTTCCCTCAAAATTGGTATTAGTCTTGTTCCTCTTTTTCTCCCACGTCCATTATACATATTTGCATCCTTCTTGTGGTTCTTCTAGACCTTCAATAATCAGTAGGCTTCATGTCATAAATAAACTCTATTACATTGAGACTATTTGTAGCAAAAGATTATATATATTGTTTCCTTCATTAGTAAGAAATGGAGCCAAGACCAGTTAGTGATATCTGCCAGAAGCAGGAGTATTTGCTTATATAATAATAATGAACAATATGATAAATTTGCTCCTTCAAATTTAGCCAAATGACTGTATGATATTATTAAGATTTTGTGTGTGTATGTGTTTATTTATTTTTGAGACAGAGAGAAATAGAGCATGAGCAAGGGGAGGGGCAGAGAGAGAGAGAGAGGGAGACACAGAATCCAAAGTAGGCTTCGGGCTCTGAGCTATCAGCACAGAAGCCAAAATGGGGCTAATACCCATGAACCATGTGATCATGACCTGAGCCGAAGTTGGATGCTTAACCAACTGAGCCACCTAGGTACCCCTATTATTAAGATTTTTTGACTAGACTGTATATCTACAATCTTCATGTGACCGGAATTGGAAATTGAAACAGTAACTAGGGGCACCTGGGTAGCTTAGGCAGTTGAGCCTACAGACTCTTGATTTCGGCTAAGGTCATGAAATCAGGCTCGTGAGATGGAGCCCTGCACTGAGTGCGGAGCCTGCTTGAGATTCTCTCTCTCATTCTGCCCCTCCCCACCTCCTTTCTCTTTCTCTCTCTCTCAATCAATCAATCAATCAATAACAGGAATTAAAAAACATTTCAGTCTTCATCTGATTTTTACTGAAAAGGTAGTAAAACCTCAAAAATATCAATAGTTCTTTAAAAAAACCTTTTAATTACAGTGAAAATCTTATTTTCTTAGAGATGACAAATGTGGGATGCCCTGGATTTAAATCTGAACTCTAGCTAATGACAAGTTTAACTAACTTAATGTAATCAGAATTAGTCTGTAAAAAAAGGCTATCTCATGTCTTACAGCAACCAAAATGTCTATTCATTAATTAGCCTTAGAATATACTAAGTAGCACTGCTAAGGATTAGCACTTGTGTTAACAGTAGTGTTCCATATTTCTATATACTATATCTAGATGTAGGGAAGCAGAACAACTTTATTATTTAATTTTATTAAGGGAAAAGAGAAATGACAGGGGACCTGTATGGCTCAGTTCATTAAGTGTCCAACTCCTGGTTTTGGCTGAGGTCATGATCTCAAGGTTTGTGAGTTCTAGTCCCATGTGGGGATGCACTGACAATGCATCTCTTCTTTTCTCTCTTTTTTTCTCTATCTCGCACACACAAAATAAATAAACATTTGTTAGAGTAAAATTAACAAATTTATTCCTAATTTAGCAGTCAAAAAATTTTTCAGTATTCTTCATTTTCCACATATTTCTGTCTTCTTTAACTTTAACTCGCCAGTGGGGGAGGTGGAGAATATAATATTTGCCAGAAAGGAGCATACATTTATTGTAAGGCATGATTTTTCTCGGTACCAAGTCTTACTTCTTCCACATTCACAATAAGCTGCTTCTTGATATTTAGAGAAGCATTTAATTTCCAGCAGGTGGCACTCTAGAATAGTTGGGAACCCAGGTTTGCTTCCATCTGAAATACGGCCGAGGTGCTTTCATGAACATTCAAGTACACAGAAATTGTGGAAACACAGAGTGCATATTCAGACCAAATAAATGCCCTGCTGTCTTTTATTTGATAGCATTTAAAATCTAAATATTTTTCTATGTCTCTGACCTGACTTACTGTCAGGCAAAACTAGCAACACAACAGTGTAGCTATTGCAGCATTTAATAAAATAGACAAAAAGTATAATAGTATAATAGGACATGTTAGAAAAATAGGCCAGTTTTACAGAAGAATGTACCAGCTTCTGTTTTGACTTTCAATAAAGTGCATTTATAAATGTATGTGAACAACATTTGATGCCAAAGAATTGTATTATATGTAATATTTACTCAAATCAGCTCATTATAGAAATTTATAATTTCCCAGCAATTATTAAAAATATAACTGAAATTATTAAATCCTTGGTTTGTAATAAGCATATGGAAAAGCTGGAGTAAAAGTTGAAGGTAAGAGAAAATAAAAAGAGAATTAATTTTTTGGAGAAGAATGGAGAATTCTGTTAATTCTTGAATTTTCTAAGTAGAATTCTTAGAAATTCTTGCCTACATGATGGAGGTATTATAGTTTGGCTACAGTAAACTGATCCATTTTCTAAGCAGGAACAAATTGGGAACATTTGTGAGCTTGCTGAGATTGCAAATATTTCCATCACATTTATTTATTTCTATCAGCAATAAGAATTTATTCAATGGTCGAAACCAAACTATATTTAGAATGTCAAAGTTCATTTAAACTGTTAACTAATAATTTTCTGAAAGATTGGAGTTTTAGTCATAATCATTTATGTCCTGAGAGCTTTTTGTCTGAGTATTACTGTTTATCGGTTATTATATTATATAAACCGCAAATGTCTCTCTAACATAACTGTAACCATGTGAGAATAGTACAGGCTGCCTAAAGCATATTTGAAACACATCATGTAAAATGTATTTAGGGCAGCATTAGTATCACAGATGCATCAATGAGTATCACCCTTACTTTTGTGGAACTTTATAGTGCTCCATAGTTTTAAAATACCCATTGAAGGGGTTCCTGGATGGCTCTGTCGGTTAAGTGTCAGACTCTGGACCTTGGCTTAGGTCATGATCATGGTTTGTGAGTTCGAGACCTGACCGGGCTCTGTGATGGCAGTGCAGAGCCTGCTTGTGATTCTCTCTCTCTCTCTCTCTCTCTCAAAATAAATAAATAAACTTTAAAAACTATAGTAAAATAAAATACGTGTTGAGGTCAAGAACAGATCCCTGATTTAAATATTTGAATATTTATGCTGTTATATTAAATGTTTTTCTTGAATATGCAACAAAAATGTTTTATCCAAAATATTTAATCCAAAACCACTTTAACCTGAAAATGGATTATTCAAAAATAATCGTTCTTTGTATTAAATTACAACTCAACTTCTCTGCAACCTCAGTTTGCAACGCTTTATAGAAATATATACACAGGGCGCCTGGGTGGCTGAGGCAGTTGAGCGTCCAACTTCGGCTCAGGTCATGATCTCACGGTTTGTGGGTTCGAGCCCCGTGTCGGGCTCTGTGCTAACAGCCATCTCAGAGCCTGGAGCCTGCTTTGGATTCTGCGTCTGTGTCTCTCTCTCTGACCCTCCCCTGCTCATGCTGTCTCTATCTCTCTCTCTCAAAAATAAATTAAAAAAAAAAAAAGGAAGAAATATATATACCACACCCACTTACAGGGTTTGGGGAGGATGTATAGCAAATTAAACCAGTAATTTATCTTAAGGGAAGAAGACTGAGCATACTAAAATTACATGTGACACTTTGGCAATGTTAATATCTCTACTAATAATCTATCCCTGAATGTAATAAACTCTCTTCAATGACTGTAAAGTATATAAATTTATTTTTCTTTAAATTTAACTTAAAATAGTTGTTCCCAGTTAAAAAGTTCTTTCAAATATTAACATTTGGAATTAAGTAGACCCAATATTCAGATGGAAATCAATGTTTCCAGTTCTCAGGCAAATACAGACACACATTACTACAATTCTCAAAGCAGAGCACAACTACCTGTGTACAGCCTACAGATGAAACTAGAACTAATATAGTACAAATTCCTAACTCTCAACTTTGCTCAAAGATTGAAGTGAGGAGAGAACATTATATTTTAATTAAGCCCAACCTAATTATCTACTGTATGCATATAATTTTAAGATAAAATGTAACAAGCTAAATAAACTTTATAATTCCTATAGACTAGTATAGACTTCTTTACCAATAGAGTATTTTGTTGGAAAAGTTTAAGAAAATTAATGAGATTATATTATCATCTAAATTATATTTTTCAGAATTATGTTCTTGTTCCTTACTTATGTCGATGTTACGTATAGTGTGTATGTTTATGAAATGTTACAATATTACTTATATTGAAAAGTTAAGATTTTAATGACTCTGAAGCTATGTTATTTGTGGAGAAAGCTATCTTTTTCAAAGTTTATCTTATGTGATCCTAAAACAACCAAAGACAACTGTATGTAATGTATTATTCTTATTTTATCTTTAAAGAGAGACTAATCATCCAAGATGGGGCATCAAAAATATGTAAAAAAAATTAACCTGATAATGGGGCTTTCAGTTTTGACCATGATAGAGTAGTATTCATCTGATTTATAACTCTGTTGCAAATAGCTACAAGATTGGACAAAACTGGAAAACAGAGAACTCAGGGTTGTGATCAATGAGAGAAAGAAAATACAAGAAATGAGCTCTATGTTCATCTGGATTTCTTCTAGGGATTACTTTCCAATTTAAGAAGTAGAGCTCAAAGAATAGCAATCTCGCTGAGGAAAAGAAACAAGGATTGGACTTCCACACTACCAAAGTACCTGTTATTTATAGGAAAAGGTACCAGACAGAAGGCAGCTGGACAGAGAACCCCATAAATCTGGGTAAGAGCCATCTTGAGTCTTTTTGCAAATTCTAAGCTGTGCATGTAGAGAGAGGTGATCCACCAGCGTGGCACACGGCTCTATAGAGCTGTAAACCCAACAGAGAATCTAGGCATGGCACTACTAGAATATTATAGACCTCACCAGCCAGAATGGAGAGACTGTGCCGGACATCCTACGAATTAAGTTGAAACTCCAGAATTGCCAGGGCTTAGGTGCAGTGCTGGTCTATCTTTGTGTTGTAATCAAGCTCAAAATGATCAAATTGAAACACCAGTAAAGTCACTTGCCTGCCAGAGCAAAATTTAAGACCTTCACAGTCTTCTGAATCCAGAGGATCTATAAAGGTGGGAGCAATCGATGGTGATATTTAGGACAGTAATTGCAACTTCAAGGAGAGGTAGGATTGTTTTGGAAGGGGGATAATGGAAATGTCCTATATTTTGACAAGTCTGAGATAGGTCTATGCATTTTTCAAAATATCAGACTGTGCACTCAAGATCTACACATTTCACTGCATGCAAATTATGTCTCAGAAAAAGAGAGATTATATTCAAACAACAGGGGGAAAAAGGAGGTTACATTTTAAAACACTGTGCCAAAATTTTTTTATGGAGTAGAAGAGGAATTTCCTTCCCTACTGTATTAATTTTGGCTCCAAAGGGCAAGAAAATGAATAAAGGAATAAATGTAAGTGACTTTTTAAAACACTTTTTCAACAAATGTATGTAGTTAGTAGAAATAATACAATATGGGGTTGCCTGGGTGGCTCAGTCAGTTAAGCGGCCGACTTCGGCTCAGGTCATATCTCACAGTTCGTGGGTTCAGGCCCTGCATCGGGCTCTGTGCTGACAGCTCAGAGCCTGCATCCTGCTTTGGATTCTGTGTCTCCCTCTCTCTCTGACCCTCTCCTGCTCACACTCTGTGTGTCTCTCATTCAAAACTAAATAAACATTTAAAAAGTTAAAAAAAAAAAAAGAAATAATATGCGTATGGAAATACAAAAAGGTACAGGAGCAAGATCAAGATCTATTGACAATGAATTCTTAAAATAAATGTGTTGGTGGTTACTATGTTCAAAAAGCAAGAGAATATGAAAAAAGCACAGGACGATAAAAATGCATGTATCCATATTATAATACAAGGAAGAAAGTAATAAATGCCTCAAAAGTTGTTGAGATAAAGAACAATGCAAAATGTTAAAAACTCAAAACCCAAAAAAGGTGAAGAGAGACTAGAATGGAACCTAGCCACTGGGCTGCCAGGGCCACTGTACTTTGTAGCTCTAGTGCGATGATATCCTCAAAGGCCTAAAAGTATTTCCCAAATGCCCACAATAAAATTCCAGTATGATTATCACTATTTATGTTCAAATTCTCATCATCTATGACAAGGTAAACTATAACCATTAGTAAATAAATTAGCCAAAATCAGTCTGGCGATTTCAACTAATTTCCTTTCACTTTCAAGAAAACAAATATTTTCAGGGTGTCTCATAGCTGTCAGTTAAGTGTCTGACTCTTGGTTTCAGCTCAGATTGTGATATCATGGTTCATGAGTTCAAGCCCTGCATCAGGCTTCAGGCTGACAATGTGGAGCCTGCTTCGGATTCTCTCTCCCTCTCTCTCTCTTTCTCTCTGCCTCTGCCCCGCTCTTTCTGTTAAAGAAAGGAAAGAAAGGAAAGACAGGAAAGACAGAAAGAGAGAAAGAAAGAGAGAAAGAAAGAGAGAAAGAAAGAGAGAAAGAGAGAAAGAAAGACAGAAAGACAGAAAGAGAGAAAGAAAGACAGAAAGACAGAAAGACAGAAAGAAAGAAAGAAAGAAAGAAAGAAAGAAAGAAAGAAAGAAAGAAAGAAAGAAAGGAGGGAGGGAGGGAGGGAAGGAGGGAGGGAGGCAGGGAGGGAGGGAGGGAAGGAAGGAATAATAAAACTTTAAAAATATTTAAAGTTAAAAAATAGGAAAAGAAAACAAATGTTTTCTTCTGACCTCCACTCCTCAGGCTTCATATTTCAGGTTTGCTCTCACCCTGGCAACTCTATTAGTCATAAGGCAGTGAGAATTTTCTCAGGTTCCTCCAAAGAGACCAACCTGAGCAAGAGGGAAAAAAAATGCACATAGCTCTTTGGTCTTGGATTTGAGAAACACAAGCAATTTGCTTTAATATGGGAAAAAGAAGGAATACACATTCAGTTTTGTTTTTATTTTCTTAAAAATGTAGAAGAATGTACTTACGATGTCTTATGGTGAGAAAAAAAAAGCCTGAATTCTTTTTAAATTCAATCGTTATTTCTTTCTGTGCACTCTGAACTTTGAATATTAATTTTACATACACTTAATGATCTAAGAGAGTTTCTCAGTTATTGCTTTAATTTGCTTTTTTTCCAGAATAGAAATTAGAATGAATTAGAAATTAGAATTAATTTAATCTCTAATTATTGGCATCAATATTCAATGAAACAATTTTTATTGTAAATATTCTCTGAAAACAGTTATTTGGGAACAATGACATTTTTATTCTAAATTTGTCGAATATCAATATTTTGTACTATTCTTATTTTGAACATGCAGCCAAGCAGGAATACTCAGTTTGAATCTTTGATTTAATTTTTGTGAGTAATGCAAGTAAAAATTTTAAGAAAAATAATCACTTAAATTATGTATCATGTGGTAGTTAATGAAGTTTTGGTCTAAACTCTGCAACAAAGATACCCAAAAATATAGCAGTGTAAACAGGACAGAATTTTCTCTTTTGTGTTTTCTCTCTCTTCTTTATGTCTAAGCTAATGATAAGAATGAGCAATTCAGCTTTACCATCCTTCTAAAACAATGAAGAATAGGAAAAACACAACTATCACTTTTCAAATGACAAAGCACAAGACTTCATTTCCAAGGTAGCTACTCCATTCATCATCTCCTGGATGTGTTTGTGTGTGTGTGTGGGTGTGTGTATTTGAAGGGTGAAGAGCAGATAGAAGAATACATGTACAACCCTTTTCAGGGCACAACTTGAAGAATCACAAACCACTTCTTTTTACATTTCATTGAGGAGAACTAGTACTTTGCCCATGTCTCATGAAAGGGGAAGTTGAGAAATGTGGCCTTTGACTGGGTGGCCATTACTATAAGAAAGAAAAGGATACAACTTGCACCCCACCACCAAATACCCAGGTGTACACTTTATTCCGCATATATGCTACTTCTACACATACATACACCCAAAATTATAATGTCTCATTGAAAAACAGAAGAGTACAGTTTTGGAGTTACAGTGCTGAGCATGGTTGCCTTCTAAATCATCGAAATAGGAAAGCACAACTGTCATTTTTCAAAGCAACCATCAAATCCTATTGGATAGGAATTTCAGATATTCCCTTGTCTGACCGTGAAATAATTTACTTGAACAAATCCTGATTATATTAACTAGAAGAAAGTCTTTCACCCCTTGTCATTTACGGTTCCTGGTTTTGTTTTATTTTGTTTTGTTATTTGTTTGTTTTTTACTACGGGTTATTTTTTACTATGAGATATTTGTCCATTAGTTCTATTGTCATAGGGACTGGTTTGCTTGTGACCATCCTGATTTACATGCACTGCCCTGGTGTAATATTGAAAGAATGAATTCTTTGTTCTAAACGTGTCCTTTTCACTCTCAAAAGTATTTGATTATTGGGGGTGCCTGGTGGCCCAGTCAGTTCAAGTGTCTGACTTCGGCTCAGGTCATGATCTCATGGATTCATGAGTTCAAGCCCCATGTTGGGCTCTCTGCTATCAGCACAGAGCCTGCTTTGGATCCTCTCTCTCTCTCTCTGCCCCTTCCCTGCTTGCTGTTTCTCTCAAAATAAATAAATAAACAAAAAACAAGTACTTGCTTACCCTATAATTATCTTCTTACAGGAGAATTGGACACTATTTCCCCAGAGACTACACAGACTTTGTAGGCTGTATTCTGCAAAGCCACTTTGGGAGGCTTCTGGAGTTGCTTTAAAGGTCAAACACACATTGGCTTTTACAAATCAATACAATCCCTAAAAAGCTTAGTGTGCTTTTGGTCTAGTTACTGACTATCAGATCCACAAGCAAATAACCATAACAAAAGATCTAATCTAGACAAGGTTTCTATGCTTGCAGACTGTCTTCTTATATTTACTGATTTCTTTGCTCAGTACGTTTCTGCTTTCCTTTAATTTAATGGTGCCTACTTTGAAATTATCTGAAAATATTAGTTTAGATAGGAAAGCATCACCCTTAATCCAACCTTTGAAACTAGAATGGACCCCAATTAACTGAGCAGTTTTAATGCGGGCACTTCATGACACCAGAGGCCTATTTACTATTCTAGCTGCTTGTTAAAATCATCTCCTATAACCAGCCCAAGTACACCTTGTCACAGAACTTTGCACAAGAAAGAGCCAACATATCTAAACGTTCTGTGTTCTTTCAATGTTCAGAGTTCTTTCAAACGGTTCGCATGTTCTTTCAGCAAGTAGACTACCTTTCTTAAGGATTACAAATGACAGTTTTACCAGAGGTTTTATTATGGTGTCATAAGGATTACTTGCTTTCAAGCCTGCAATATCTCTGCTCTTGCCTCTCACCATCTTTTAGACAAATGCCTAATTTTTTGTTTCAGTATGGTAGAGTTCCACTTCTTGTAACCAAGTTGTTTTATTTAAGATTTAGATGCCATCAAAAAAGAGACTAAAATCCAACATTGTATATAAGACAGAAATTTGTGTTTCATAAAATAATTCAAGGGTAGGTGGTTCACTATTGGCTGAGCAATCTACCATTCTCAACAAGTAATGTCTACCTCTGGATTCAGGGAAGTTGTTTAGCATTTCACACACTGTAATCAGTAAGAAAGAAAGGTGCCAGAATATTGTATGATATATCTATTTAAGGACAAAACCCCAAAGTATCAAATCTAACATCTGTTTAAATTCCATTATCTAGAATTTAGACATATGGTCATACCATTCAGTTAGGGAGGCTGAGAAAGGCAGTTTTTAATTGGATAGATATGTGACCAGCTGAAACTATACTATGGAAAGAGATTAAGAACAGATATTGGGCAACAACTCACAGTCTGACATGCTACCACGTTATTCAGAAACAAATCTAAATATTTGAAGCAAGGAAGAAAAGCTTAATTCAGATAATACACTACTTCCAAAAAATGATGAAAGGAAGAGCTGAAGTTGTGGAAAAGAATACTCCAGAACAGACACACCCAAGGATTGAGGTCACCACTGGAATTACTGAGTACCAACTTTCCACTTTAAAAGCAATTCCTTAAACCACAAACTGGGAATTAGCTGTCACCACTACCTTTGTCACAGCTGCCTCTCAACACCCAGGGAAGTGAGGAATGGACACACTGGAGTATTGCTTTAGAAACCAAGATCTTGCCTGCCAGTAGAAAAGAAAATCTAGAGCAATACAAATATCCCTTGCTTTCACCTTTTAAAATTTGTTTGAAAACATCTTCTTGGTAGAACCTAATTCTCATCCTGATTCCTGGCTGCAAGGTACATGGGCAACATCACTTTAAGCTTTTCAGAATCTGTAGTCAGACAAGTACACGAGGAAAAAGACTGGGATGATGTTTGATGAAACAATCCATAGCATTCACCAGTGCTACTATGAACACTAGGCACCCTAGTAGAGCAGGTATCGTTAAAATGCTATTTTATTCCAGCCGAATACTCTTTAATGAATCTTTCACTGGTGTTTATTCTTTAGTAATTGAATAATCCCTTAGAATAAAATGATTGGATTAATTTCACAAAAAAAGTAAAAAAACATACTTGGTGTAAAGTCTGGAAATATCAATATCAATTTCTTGCTCTTTTATACCAGACTTTACACAAATAGTATTTTTGATGACCTGAAAATTCTAGCTTTAAAAAGACTTCATATTGTATTGCCACTCTTTTTCCCTAACCCCAAACTAAAGTGGATGAAAGAACAAGCAATTTACTTTTCACACAGCAGCAATGCAACTAGCACTTAAGTTCAAAATGACTTGCTCAAGACATTTCCTTTGTCAGCTTCCTAATATTTGAAGTAGGAATATACAAATAACTTTATCATATCTGCAACTGCCTTCATTTGTTTTCCAGCGAGGTACTAACTCACTAACTAAGTGGGTTCAAATCGCTGTACTAGGCAACGGGGCTGGGGGAAGGAAGTGCAAGCTCCACTGTACTGGTCACATTGCCAGTCTTATTTATCAGACTGTACCCAGTACCAAGCAGGTGCTAAGCACCCAGTAGATACTCTATCAGAATTCTTGACTTCATAAGTGAGGTCCTATTTTCAAAAGGGTTTATGCAAATAATATTAAGAGGAATGAGGAGGAGGGCAACTGCTAAGCATATAAGAAACCAGCACACTGCCAGTCTCAAGGTTGTGAACCATATTGCTTTGGATTGAAATTTCAAGATTACTGTTAAATTCTATCTTATTAAGTCAGTCTTGTCTCAAACCTGGGCAGGCTGACTACCAAGGATACTTCGAGAACTTAGCTTGGAATGTATTTTCTAAAAATTAAGGCAGTTAAAAAATTTTAAAAGCTAAAAAATTAAAATCAAGGCATTTGGAACAAATGAGTTACATTTACTTTAAAGGGGGAGGGGGAGGAATAAACACATCTAGAAAAAAATAGTTTATACGTACTTGGACATTAATTTCTTAATGCTGTGAGCAGGCGAAGTTGTGGGAGTCTATCCACCAAGACACTTAAAACTCTTGTTTCTAACACTTTTAAACTCTGCATTTTATAACAAAAAGCATAGACAAAAGAACCCAAAGTAATATTAACACAACACATAGGCAATGGAAGAAACTGACACTGTAGAGATTGCCTTTTTCCCAAAAGACTTAGAATTAGAGCACTGTAGGCTTCTCATGTTGTCTTACACGCTTTGCCTGAAAAAAGAGTAAACTACTCCATAGGGCACAAGGTTTTACCTGTTTAAAGTAGCAGGCATAGAACAAAACCATAAAAAAGTAAATTATAGAAATACCACAATTGTCCACCTCATTTAATTTTTAATTAAAAGTTCTACTGAAATAGGTAAGCATACACGTTAAGTAAGGAAACAGATAATACTGAAGGGCATATTTTCAAAGAAAACAAAGTCCAAGGTACATCTTGGTACATGTTCTTGTTAATAAATAACGACGATCACACTGTGCTAACCTTAATCTTTCAGTACTACCAAGATTAGATTGTTCCTTTTCAAAACAGTTCAGCTCTCCTCTTAGCTTCTCCTGCAATGTACAGGAGTCCACTCTAACCTAGGATAAGAGACTTGGACTTCCTAATTTTTCAAAGGAGTATTTTCTTAAAAATTAATGACTTATTTTAAGAATTAATGCCAAGAGATATTGAGTGTTTATTTCCTGAATAAATGTATTCAGGAAAGATCATTACATATAAAGGTATTTTTAAACCCCGCCCCCCCCACCTCTCCAGAACCACAAAGTTAAGAATTGCAATCTAGGTTATGACTAAAATATAAAGGTGCCACCATTGACATCTTCCATTTCTGGGCTAAGTTTCCAATTTGTATTAATCTCTCACATCCGTGTTTCTCTCTAAGGAAAGGTGTGCGAGGGGAGGGTGTACATTTTGAATCTTTCATATTATAAATATTTTTTCATAAGCAGCACTGAGAGTGAATGAAATTCTCAATTTTCTCTTCTCCCTCCTTCCATTCAAAAAATCCAGTCTTTAACAAATATCTAAAACAAAATTAAAAGAAAGGGGAAAAAAAGACAGTCATGATCCTATGATATATTCTGATAACAAAAAAGTGACCCAACATAACTTTGGTTGCTAAAATCTTCTCCAAGAAGCAAGCATGCTTCTGGCTGAACCTAGTTCCTGGATCCAATTAGATAATGTTATGGGTTGTCATAAAATTTCCATACTCATTGCTCATTTTCAACAGCAGCATACCAAAACAGTAACAACAAACTACCCACATCTGTTTTCTTGTTAATCTTATAAATATCCCTTTGATTTCTGCTTCTTTGAAATATGGTTATATAATAAGAGATATTTTTAAAAATTGAAATTTACTATGGTATTGTGATTGAGAAAAAATTGACATCTCCCTAAACTTGAAAAAAGAGAGCACATCAAATCCTAATGAAATAAAGAAAACAACTGACAGTCTATCTCACAGAATGGCTAGAGTTGCCTTTTCAAGGGTTCACTTCTCCTCCTGGGAACTGAAACCACTTGTTCCCTGGACCCCATCCACTCCCACATTCAAATGCAGGATAATGTGAGGGGAAAAACCAGAGGAGAAATAGGTTCGCCTTACCCGCTTTTTTCAAAAATATATTTTTGTTTGCATGTTGTTGCTCAGTATCGCTGGGCACAAATTCTGTTTAACACAGAGAAGCTAATTCACTGTTGTGTGCTTAAATCCTGTATTCATTACGTAAACTCCTTCTTTCCATATAGCCCTCCAGGGTTTGATGAAGAATAGATTCCTAAACAAGCCAAACTTGCCAAACAGGAATAAAAGCTTTCAGTGGAGGCATAATGTTCCCTTGAAATAGAAGTGTTTTAGCTTGTATGAGCATATTTCACTCTTGCAAAGAAATGAGATCATGTTTCATTTCAGGAAGATGTATGCTTCAGGTAAGACATGGAAACAAATAAACTTCTTATACTTAACCAAATACATAGAAGAATATTGGAATTGAAATGTATTGCTGAGGCAAAGCAGCTCCTTGTTCATATTGTGAAACTTAAATGGTAGAGGAGTTTAAGATCTGAGTAAGCTTGAAAATACTCTCCAGAAGATATATATTTCCTGAAGAACTGATTGCGCCTTGATTATCCCTTCTCTCCCTCCTTTGTTCCCTCTCTCCCTCTTTCTCTCCCTGTCTTCGGCGGACCCCACACATTGCCTTGATATCATATCCTTTATATCATCTCCTAACTGCTCACTTTTATGTCTGTTAGAGTCTTGTACCAATTTCATTCACATCTGCTGGTGGACTTCTCCTCTGTGCACATTTTCTTCAGCGTCTTGCTGTTAGTGACAGTAATCTATAAGGCTGCATACTGATGATGACTCCAAAAGCAAATTCTTATTAAATGTAGGGTAGATATTCTTAACATATGGGCTTCAAACTAACTGGAGTTCCTGCTGGAGAAAAGCAGCTGTTTCCTTTCTGTTCTGTCACTCCAGGCCAGGCTCCCACCCTGCCCTGTCTGCCTACCTCTGTACTGACAGCTCACTGAAGGCCAGTGCGAACCCATATGCGTCCCAATTGCCCCCTCACTTTCGAAGCTGGCAGACAAACAGATTTCTGGTACTTAGGATTAAAGATAGAAATGAAATGCCCCACTTTAAAAAAAAAGTAATTATAAAATGTAACTTGCATACGGTGTACAGCTTTTAAAATGCCTTATCAAATGTAATATTGTATATCAGGTAACAGATTCAGAGAGAGCTTAAAGAACAGATGCCACTTACATTATGAAGAATGTCACCTATGTCATTAGTAACGTCATTAAGAGCTTGGATTTAAATCAAGGGTTTCTTTTTCCGACTCAAGGGCTCTTTCCATGACATGCTACTCACACTCTACGTATCTGCTTGCCACCTGAGCCACGGAGAAAGCAAGTCTGTGAATTGAGCATAAGGAAACAGTAATCATATCTGAGCTGGCAAAAAGATAGCGTCATCCAGCTTCTATGGAAAAGGATCACATTGTGTAGATGAGTTAACAGATTCACTGAACCCACAAGCTCCTACGTTGCCAGTGTCAGCCTCCAGGCCATGATTTCACTTTTTTCCTCTCCGAGCTGGGACCATTTTCACCGTGAGGAAGCCCTCTTCAAGTAAGCAAACAGCAGAATATAATTCTCTTGGAGTTTAGAAAGAAAAGGTAATTTCATTTCCTATCTAGAAATATATTGCATTGGGTGTCTAACTAAATTATTACATTTCTTTCCAAATTTATGATCTGATGAAATGATACACAGATAACCATAGCAAAAATTGAATCCTTATTGCTATTTAGGCATAAATCTGTTTTAATTGTTAGGAGCTCTTGGCAATAGTTCTTTTATGACACAACTTGTCCACTTTTAAGTTATCAGTTTGATTTATTTTTCTGTTGGATTCAATATTTTCAAGAATTATTTTCTGCCACAAAATAAGGGTGATGTGTATCTGTGAACTTCTAATTTACCCAAAATGTTTTTTCCTCATAACTCTATTTTGTATTTCTAAATATTTTACAATATTCAATTAATTAATATTTTACAATGCAATTTTATTGATTTTTTCTTCTTGAGTTATTAAGGAATGTTTTGAAGTTAGAAGCTTACGAATTATTTTGTAAATTATCTTTTTGTTGATATTTAGTTATATACTGGGGTCAGAAAGAATAGTATGTGTAATACTGACTTTGGATTATGTTAAAAGTCACAGAATACATGGTCAATTTCCATAAGCTATACTTGTCCTTGAAAAGAATACGTAATTTCCATTAATTTAATACAATATTCTACATATGCTCATTACATCAAGCTTTTTTTCTTAAATCTTCCACATTTAATGATATCTAATTGATCTATAAATCATGTAAGGTTTCTATGAAATCATTTCATTACGAAGGCGGATTTGTCATTTTTTCTTGTTGCACTATAACGTGTAATGGTATGAATTTGTAATGAATCATTTTTAGTACATACATAGCTACCTAAAGGTGAATTGAATCTTTTATTTCTATAAAGTGCTCCTTTTCTCTTCCAGATAAGTTTTTTTTGTTTGTTTCTGTTTTTTTTGTTTTTTTTTTTTTGCAGGTAGGCTGTTTGGGTTGTTTTCAACATAACTACACTAGTTCTGTTGTTATTGTTGTTACTATTTGCCTGGAACATCTTTTCCTTTTAAGCAATCCTTATACTGCGTATCTAGTAGGTCTCAAGTAAACCTGATTGGCCTTTTGTCTTTTTTAACGCAATGTAACAATCTATACATTTTATGTAATATATTCAGACCAATTACATTTATGTGCTTCTGATGCATATTTTTTCATTTCTACCATTTTAAAAGCACTTATATTTGTACACTATTATATATTTTCCTATAACCATTGGACCTTCTCCAAATTGATCAAGGGTTGTTGTAATCACTTTCATTTTCTTCTTTCTTTCTAATGTAGAGAAATATACCCTCTATTATCTTAGTGGTTACATCTAAAAATTTAACATGCATTCCTGAAAAACCTAACGTTATCTGTATCTATACTTGCTCCTGGACAGTACAAATATCTTTCAAAATTTGGATCACCCAACCCCAACCACATAGCTTTGTTGTCTAGTATTTAATTATATCTAATTTATTTTGACCTCCAAATTAGCAATTATTATTGTTTATACAGCCAATGTTGTTGAGATTTACCCACATATGTACTAAAAAATCTTACTATTTCCTAATGAGAACATGTTTTCATTTGTTCTACTTCTTAAAAGACAGTTTTGCTGAATTATTGGCTTATGTTCCTCATCTGATTTTTTTCACAATCATGCTAGCTCCCTCTTTTGTTGTGATATCTTTGCTTAGGCCTTATACTGATTACTACCTTATAACTGTGCATCTCTGAAGAGCAGTGATTCTTTCTGAATCAGCTCCTTCTTGAAAGACTGTATATGAAGGAAACCAGGAAAATTAGACCTGTGAGCAGACACCTGGATTCAGGTCTGTTGTTCCAGAACATTTTCTCATCAGCACCCTACCTTTTGAACTAATAGAAAGACATCTCCCTAGCTCATAATGAAGGCTGGGGTGTATGGTCCAATGGCCCATGACAAGGTATTTGTCTTCACCTAACTGAAACCAGTGCCACCATTTTTTTCTCCTCTACCTTTTGAGATTAATAGCCTGTTCTCTATAAGCACGCATGGGATGTCTGCACATGTGCCCATTCCGCAACCCTTTCTTCAGTTATTTGGAGAATTCTTTCTTACAGTCTTCATGATGAGGTTTTTCTCCCACATACTGAAATAATTCTATAAGCATCATATTGGTTACTTATTCATTATGTGTGTATATGTGCATGTGTGTGTGTCTATATGTTAGCATGTACACATGCATGGCTATATATTCAACCTTTAAGAAGAAAATGTTAATCCAAAGAAGTTAGTGATATGTGTTTTTTTTTACCTGTACTTTGATCAATTAGACTGTGGCTGAATCCTCTCAGATGTGCCCTATTTTCTAGTTTGCAATGAGCTTTTAATTTATCCAAGTCTAAGGAACTAAAAATAATTCCCCACACCCATACCTAGTTTCAGATTATCTGAATACATTATTACACACACATACGAGCATGCACACATGCAAACACACAAACTCAAACACATACATCCTCAGCAAAACCTGCTGTCAGGAGGTTTTTAATCTTTCTTTCATACTTCCAGTGATTTTGTATAAGAACACTGTACCCTCTTTGATGTAATTCACTATGATTAGCCACCCCCTACTACTACTACTTTATAGCTCATTATTTCACTTGGTTGGGAGTCTCAAAATTAAAGAAGGAAAAAAAACCCTCTTTTTGTAACATGCATATTACTGTCAAAATTACTTTCCTAGATTATTCTCAAGATTTTGAGCACCATAAAAGGAAGGAAGATCTCCACTCAAGGTCATATCTCCAGCATCTGCCTCAGTGACTGACAGAATAGGTATTCAATACACCCATACTTTCATTTTATGAATAAGAAGACAAACACCGACTGCCTCAAAGAGCAGAACTCACACAACAGGTATAATTTTTTTCTGATTTCTGAGACAGAAAACAAGGTGGAGGCCTTCCCTATGCCTTTCAAACTACTTACCTTAATTTTCCCTTTTACTAAGTGTTCACATATCTGGCCTTTTTGGGGGTAAAGCAATCTACTTTAGTAAATTGTCATGTCAGTATTTGTGTT
Organism: Hyaena hyaena; assembly: GCF_003009895.1. NCBI lineage: Eukaryota > Metazoa > Chordata > Mammalia > Carnivora > Hyaenidae > Hyaena > Hyaena hyaena. Next base: position 347,545 of record NW_024081721.1, on the reverse strand, counting down.
AATTTTCACTAATTTGTATCGATTTCCAATTACTTTGCCAACCAGACATCTTTGCTATTTCAAATTATTTTTAAATTTCTACTTGAGAGTTACCAAAAAGTTTTCTATTTCTATTATTAAATATAACAAATGAGGAAAATATATATACTATCCCTTAAAATCATAAAACCATAAGTAGTGTCCAAAATAAAAATCAAGGCTAAAAATCATCCTGATATATAAAGGTACAGTACTTGGCTTGCTAATCTTTATACAATGCAATGCCACATAATTATTTTTTCACCTCATGCTTTATATTGCTACCAACTGATTTCTTAAAATACTAGTTTTTCAAAAGACTGTATCAAAATCATTGGCTTCACGAGTGAGTTGTTGAGATGATCTTTTAAAATATAATAATCCTTTTTTCTAATTGTAAGAGTTGATTTCAACTCTTCCACTTCCTAGCTATATAAGCTCTTTAAGATGCTTACATGCTTTGTGCCTCAATTTCCTCTAAAATGAAGAAACTGATAATGCCTAGTCAAAGGACCATCATGAGGCCATCATAAGTTTTATATGGGGAATAAATAAGTTAAAAGCCAAAACTTAGAATAATGCTTTGCACAATCTAAGTTAGCACCCAATAAATGTTTGAAATTGTTGAAATTATTAAATTATATCTTTTTCTACCTAATCAGTATTTACCAGAATATATTCTGCTGGACAATCCTCTAGAAAATATTAACGAGTGTGGCTAGAAGGGGCTTCGGTCTCTGGGCTTTCATTCTCCTGTTAACAGAACACAGAGTTAGGCTCATGGTCCGGTCTGGGCTAATTCTAGAACCTCACCCTCTGCCTACCACTGGCCCCTGTGATTAGCCCAAAAGATGTGCCTTTGATCCAAGCTAGATCAATTCGATTTCTGCTCTAAATTTTTAAACTGTTACTGTTTGCTATGCAGAAAAACATGTTTCCCAAAAGCCTCTACCCATATTCCCCTCCTGGAGAAAAAAGTCCATCTCACCATAGAAAATATAGAAACCAATGTATTTAGAGAGAAAGAACTTCAGGAGAGAAAGAGAGGGGTAGTTGTGACAGTGTTCATGCTCCTGGTTCATGTCACATTCCCTTTGGCATTCTCTGCCACTTGTGACCAAGAGTCCTGCCCAAAACAAAAGTGTTCTCAAAAGAGTATCCTGAGTAAACCACTTTTAAAGTACTGCAAACTGTAGTCCTTTCTTGACATTTTGCAAAGCATAATAAAATCTCTATGTATTTTTACATTAAAGCAAACCAACAAAAACATGCTTACCTTAGTGTAACTTGGCATCTCTCAAACGTATTTGGGCATTTTTCCTGACAACTTCCATAACAAATGACAAACTTGTGTTTCACAGAAGAGCCTTGTATTTCATAGTGGTTTGGGAACCACTGAAATAGGATTCTCATGATTCCACCTTTTAGATCTTTATTCCCTACAGAACTTACTTCATAATTGTAATCCTATTTAATGGTGTTTAGATTTTTTATCCAGGTTATTAAGTGTGCCTGTCCAGTTACATCTATTAAGTACCCTAAAATGTCCTTCATGTCTAACTTAATCTAAAAACTGATATATGCTAGGGTTGATTAATGCATTTTCTTTTTAGTTTCTTTGACACATATGTCTATAACTGCTCAGTTGGTACATTGTTTTAATTATTATGTCTTTAATATGTGTATTGTTTGGGGCACCTGGGTGGCTCAGTTGGTTAAGCATCTGACTTCGGCTCAGGTCATGATCTCACAGTTCGTGAGTTCAAGCCCTGCATTGGGTTCTGTGCTGACAACTCAGAGCCTGAAGCCTGCTTAGGAGACTGTGTCTTCCTCTCTCTCTGCCCCTCCCCTACTCATGTTCTGTCTCTCTCTCTGAAAAATAAACATTAACAAAATTTTAAAAATGTATATTATCTTTATATGCAAGTCCCTACTAATATTTTTCCATCATTTTATTTACCAAAAGAGACTTAGAATTGGCTCATCAATTTCTCAAGTAAGGGGATTAAGTTAAATGTATAAATTCTTTGAAAGTTTATTTAAATTTTTAAATTTTTTTATCTTCTTATCTGGAAATAGTGTGTCTCCATGTTTAAGGACTTAACGCATTCTTAATACATAGGCTTATCATTACAAATAATAATAATCTCCTTCTTTATAATGGTTATACCTTCATTTATCTTACTGCTTGGCTATATTTCTAAAATAATTTGACAGAAGAAATAATTACCCTATTCTTGATTTGAAGGAGAAAGCTCATAGCATTTCTTCATTAAATAAAATTTGGTTGTTAGCATGTGCAAATTATTTTTTATCTGCTTAATTGTGTTTTGTTCATTTATAGTTAACCATTTATCTCCTATAAATGGTTAAAAATATCAAATCCAAAATTAATTTCTGCTATGATTTATTGATGTACTATTTATTCAATGATTCATCTTGTCAAATTATGAAAGAAAAATTATAAAACATAATTATGAAATTTAAATTTAATAAGTGGAGTTGGATACAAAAAACCCAGGCGTGTCCGTTAATTCACTTTTTAAGTAGTACATACACACACACACTTTTATTTATACATAAATGCCCACATTTATTAAAACTTCTTTAGAAATTGCAATAAAATGCTCTTGATGCTTTTTGTCCTATATTGATTTCTGATACTAGACACCAATATTTACTATCTTGTCTAATATTGTGTTTGCATGCACACACGTGTGTGTGTGTGTGTGTGTTTGAATATGGTGTGTGTATGCTTGAGTAACATACTTGGGAACACTTTTAACTTTGCTTTGATGCTTTTTATGCTTCTGTTGTAGAAATTATACAATTGAGGATATATTTTTGGATGATGGTTTTTAACCCAACTAGATGCTTATATTTACTGTCATTAGAGATGCAATTGATCCTACCTATCTCATTCTGTTTTCTGTTCTTAACACATAACTTTTAATTCCTATTTCCCTGATGATTATAATGTAAATGTCATCAAATTCTGACTTTTTCAGTGTTCTAGAAATTACACATGCCATCTGTCTTCAACTAATAAGTCTCTATAATACATAACAATTATATATGTTTAAAATTATATATGAACTTATTTTTTAAATCATCAGTGAAAAGGAAACAGCATTATTTAATCCCTTTCTTCTTGTAAAACAGAAAATTAAGCATGTCTTTCAGTTTCAGCTGAAATAGTCTATGATTTTTCATCTAGCTCATTAATACCAAATAATTTTTTAAATTATCATATTTAAAATTATGTTTGCAACAATTACCATGTTAACCAATGTTTTTAACGTTTATTTAATTTTGAGAGAGAGAGAGACAGAGCGCAAGTGGGAGAGGGGCAGGGGGTTGGGGGGGAGACGCAGAATCTGAAACAGGCTGAGATGTCAGCACAGAGCCTGACTCAGGGCTCAAACTCACAAAGCGAGATCATGACCTGAGCTGAACTTGGAGGCCTAACTGACTGAGCCACCCGGGCACTCTAGGAATAACGTTTTTAATGTGAGGCTAAACTTTTAGTTTCTTACCTTTCAATAGATCATTAAGCTCTTTTTTAAATCAACAATTCCCTTTCATCCAATTTCTTCTACATTTTTATTCTGCATTTTATTGCTATATTATTTTGTATTTTATTTTTATATCATATTTAATCAAACACATGGTTCCTTCATTTTATAAAAATTAGCTTAAGCTTTTTTTCAATGTTTATTTATTTTGGAAGGAGAGAGAGACAAAGCGTGAGCAGGGAAGAGACTGAGAGAGAGGGAGACACAGAATCCGAAGCATGTTCCAGGCTCTGAGCTGTCAGCACAGAGTCCTTCGGCAGGGCTCAAACTCAGGAACTGCAAGATTATGACCTGAGCTGAAATAACATGCTTAACCAACTAAGCCACCCAGGCACCCCAAGCTTAAGTTTTTGTACAATTTACTTAGGTATACTGTAGCATCTATTTTTCAAAAGTAATTTTTCCTTTGTCTCATGATTGCTAAACAGTCATTTTATTATTTGCAAAATATTTTCACATCTCCTGTGTAGATTTTTTTTCCTCAATTACTCATCTTTTAGGGATATAGGTTTTCTCCATTGATTATTCATAAATAATGTCTTCAGCTTCTTCTGGTTCCTTCTTTTTTTATCTGGTTGCTGTTAGAACACTTTTTTTGTGTTTTCAGCTAGAGGAACAGTAAATGCAAACAGAATTACTGGTCACTAATAATCAATTTCACTAAATTCTGGACTTCATCTATCTTGTTTTGTTGTCTGGTTGATCACTGGGGGAAGGTAAACATATTTCTATGTAATTCTTATCAATATATAGTCCTTTTGCCAAAAATTGTCTACTTTTGCACTTTCTTTTGGGACTCTCTCATCTCCTATTCCCAGATGCAGAAACCAAATGCTCAGCCCCTGTCGCCTCTGGATATTTGCATTAATATCCAGAAATTAATTATTATCCAGAAATTAATAATTTCTAAAATTTTAGTTTTAGAAAGCATGCAAAAAGGGAGATAGTAGAGCACCCTAGCTACAGACATCCCTTTTTGGGTTGTGTATAGAGCTGATCAGACCCTTGATCTGAGTCAGGCAGTAGCAGGGAAATGAGTCATTTCCTTACCATTTTTCAGACTGGCAGACTTATTCTCCTTCAGATAACAAAGCAAGAGTCAGCCATTTTTTCCCTTCTATTTCAGTTTGATCTACTTTGACTTCCATATGGTGAAAATCAGAGTGATCAAATGAATGGCTGTCAGTCCTTTTTTGCTGGTAATGTCATACTATGAATAGATATTGTTGGTTTGTTTTAATTTTTTTAATATTAATCTTTAAAATCGCATACTACCAGCCAGATACCATTCTAAAGAAAGTAACTGTACTGATCTTAAAAACCCCAATTTATTTTATTATTATTACTATTCTAAGACTAGGGAACTGAACTCATTGACTAAACTAAACTCATAGTCTGTCAACCAACTTTTACTGTGATTTATAAGCTTTTCAGGATGTTTTGAAATGTTCTGATTTTGTTTTACTGTTTATTTTTTTCATTTAACCTTTGTGTACTGTTCAATAACAAACTCGACCAAGTAAATTTTAATATCTAATTGTCTATATCAAACAATTCACAAATAAGGCAGCATCCCATCTAACAAATTGAGCGGTGCTCTGTCACGTTGTACAAAATGGAAGGTTTTTATAAAAGGTGGGGCAGGAAAGTTATTAGCTAAATAAAACAATTGTTTCAAGCAAAGCTGTTTCCCTTGGGGGAAGGGCTAGGGGTCTTATGCAGATTACCTAATCTTCCTTTTGGGGTGGGAAGGAATGGAGAGGGTTCTAAGCATTGGTATTGATGGAAAAATTCCTGACTGACCAATTAAGACCACATTTGTGGAAGAGGCTGAAATTGCAATTATATTAGGTATTAAGCCCTGGTTTGGAAACTAAGTCAAAGTGACGTCATTTTGGGCCTATGGTTTTCTTTTTAACAATACTAATTCACTTAACTCTTATACTACGTTGATTTTCAAATTCAGTCTTACTGTTGTAACTTCTATGTAGTAAATAATATTATGTATGCCTTTCAGATGTATGTTTTAAATGGAAGACACATATTTTAAAGAAATGCCTTGTGGTGTAGGAGTTGGTACAATAAACACGTCCTTAGAAGCATTACAATTACCACTATAGTTATGTCGTATGGTTTTACCTACACTTGGCTTTTTGGAAACTTCTAGAATCTCTCACTAAATCATATTCAAATCTAATTTATCATAGCAATAGCTCAAAGTTTCAGTTGAAAGTAGATTTCTTGAGAACTTATATATCTTGCACTAGTGGTAAAATATCATTAAGTACATATTTCTTCAAACCCATACCGTTTTGAAGATTTAATTCACTTATAAGTCTGACTGTACTTGGTGAAAAATATGGACATGTTTCTAGCTACTAGAACAGTAATGGATACCATATGGCCTGCACGCCTCTGCTCTCCTCTCTGCATACAGGCAGACCTTGGTTGGTAATAAGGTATTATCACCCCCTGAGCTTTGCTCAGCCACACAATTCTTCTCAAACCATGTCCTGGAAAGCTACTACCATGTAATGAGATTTCATTTGTGAGATAAAACTATTTACCACTTTAGTTTCAGATCCACATTAGAGTCCCCCCAAAGAAGAAACTGTTTTTGACTTCTTTCTGCTACTTATTACAAATTATTTACAGAAAGGGTAACCTTTTGCATGTTTGGAAAATTTTGCTAAGCTATGTTAGCATTTTGCATTGAAGCTTAAAATAAATGGAAATAAGTATGACAATAAATAAATAAGTAAATAAATATTTTAGAGATTTTTAAATGTTTTAGTTATTTATTTTGAGAGAGAGAGGGTGTGCAAAGAGCAAGTAGGGGAGGAGCAGAGAGAGAGGGACAGAGATAATCCCAAGCAGACTCCATGCTCAGAGGGGAGCCTAAGCTGGAGAGCTCGATCCCATGACGAAGAGATCTTGACCTGAGCAAAACTCAAGAGTTAGGCATTTAACCACTAAGACACCCAAGTGTTCCAATATATTTATATTTATTTAAAAATGCCTAGACACATATTTTTAAAAAGTCAAACAGTTAAAAATTTACATATTGGAGGGTATGGTAGAAAAGTAATTTGCTTTAGCTTCATAGAATTGTGTTTAGTCCCTAGAATTTCCCCAAGGACTATTATTGTTTCCCAAGAAAATATTTAAGGGTTAAGTTCCTGGGTCAGATAAAATAAAGTAGTCCAAATGATTGTAGACCAAGATACTATGAAATTTAGCCTAGTTATATAACTATTCATGGTTTTATTCTAATTCTAGACAGTTTGAAATGACAAAGAACAATCTATTGTGGGTACTTTATAATGAAAATATATAATGTTTCACAAATATAAATCCTTTTAAAGAATAGTGTTCATATTCTTTTTTTTTTAAGTTTATTTTTTTGAGAGAGACAAAGATAGCGTAATTGGGGGAGGAGCAGAGAGAGGGAGAGTGAGAGAGAACCTCAAGCAGGCTTGGCACTGACAGTGCAGAGCCCAACGCAGGGCTCCAAATCACCAACCATGAGATCATGACCTAATGGTCAAAACCAAGAGACGGATATTTAAAAGACTGAGCCACCCAGGCACCCCAGAATAGTTTCATATTATGTGCCTGAAAATTGTTTACTATAAACATACTAATATATAGTTATCTATGCAATATCAAGAAATGTATACTAACAGCTAATTTTAAGAACTAGATCAGAATTAACTAGTATTTTAGGGTTGCCTGGGCGGCTCAGTCAGTTAAAGCATCCGACTTTGGCTCGGGTCATGATCTCCCAGTCAGTGAGTTCAAGTCCTGCGACAGGCTCTGTGGTGAAAGCTCAGAGCCTGGAGCCTGCTTCGGATTCTGTGTCTCCCTCTCTCTGCTCCTCTCCCACTAGAAAATAAATAAACCTTAAAATATTTTAAAAGAAAGAATTAACTAATATTTTGTATTTCATGCCCCCTCAATAGACGAAGAATGACAGAAATTCCAAGTCATAAAATATAGGGAGAGGCACTATTTTCCAGATGAGATTTAATCGATACAAGATGTGTTGTTGAATTCTTTAGCCTTCCTTCACTTCCCCTTCCTAAAGGGAAACCTGGTTCTCCTCAAGGATTTGCTCCTTTGCAGCCCTCCTCTGGAAGCTGTTCATTCTCTCCCACATACCAAGGAATAGGAGGCAAGGTCAACATTCGCCGCACTGCCACTGCCTTACAGGTCATTCATTGCTAATGCTTGATTCTTAAACAAACCATTTATACATAAACTCTACTCTTCAGAATCTCCTGGAGTCTTGTTCAACTACCTATTTCCCTCCTACTTACTGACATCCACTGACCTTGTTCCTCCACATCTATTAGGATCTTTCACTCCTAGTGCACCTGGTTGAGTGTCTGCTTTTCAAATTCTAATTCCAGCCCTCCCCCCCCCCCCCCCCCCCCCGAACTTGAAAACGGTTTCATTATGAATGTTCAAAATAAGATGACTTCTTCCTCTTAATAATTAAACAGTTTTTTTTCTGGTCTCATGGCAACGAAGGAACCACATTTCCTAGCCTTCCTTGCGGTTATGTATTCAGGCCAAGGGATGTGAGAAGACATATGTGGAACTACTCAATGAGATTCTTAGAAAGAAGGCACTTGCCCTTCACTTCTTTCCCTCTGTCTGGTACCAGAAGTGGACAAAGTGAGGTGATAGCGGCTTATAGTTTTCTCCGTACTTCTCAGACTATATCATACTTTCATTTTGAGGGGGTTCATTAATTAAATACGGGGTGTCTCCCACATCAGGATTCCATTTTCAGTTGATTACATCTCTTCTTAATTAAACTTTCCTTAAGCAAGGCTCACAGGTTCAACTGCAAAACCTACCACCTGAGTTAAAGAACCATATACACAAATATTCACTCAAAATCTTAAGTTACATTTTATAAAATTCCTCAAGTTCTACATACCTTTTTTTGTTGCTTTGTCTTTTTAAATTTTTTAATGTTTATTTTTGAGAGAGAGACAGAGCGCAAGCCAGGGAGGGGCAGAGAGAGATGGAGACACAGAATCCAAAACAGGCTCCAGACTGAGCTGTTAGCACAGAGCCAGACTAGGGACTCAAACTCAGGAACCACGAGATCATGACCTGAGCTGAAGTTAGATGCCTAACCCATTGAGGCACCCAAGCATTCTTCAAGTTCCACATATCTGAAAATCCAAGCTACTTATTTCTTTTTTAAAAAAATTTATGATATTAGCAATGGCATAAAGCAAATGTACAGCTCAATGTGCTATTATAAGTTGAGAAATCTTCTAACTACCCTCCATGTCAAGATATAAACCTTTCCCACCATGCATAAAGCCCTCCAGGCACCTCCCCATCTCAATACCCTTCCTCTCACCAATATTAAACACTCTTTTGATATCACATTATATTTTTCTATATAGTCTCATCATCCAAACGTATACACATAAAGTATATGGCATTGTTTTGCCTTTTTTTTTCCTTTGGTAGGGGGAGTGGGTATGTTTTTACAAGTTTCATTTTTAATTAATGCATTCCATTTTTTCCTTGTAATTTGTTGAAAAAACTAGCTTATTTTTCCTATATCAATTTCTATCCTGTGTTTAGTTTAACTTGTTCCTCTCTCTGCTGTGTTTCTTGAGCATTAGTGATTGGATACAGAAGTTTAACCAGATAAATTATGGTTAAGTTATTTGCAAGACTTCTTTATGGTAGTTTTAGATTCTATATCAGAAGGTATCAAAGGCCTGGCTGCTTTCTTTTTGTGATGTTAGCACACACTGATGGTTGATGCTTAGATTTTATAATTCATGACTTATTGTAAACTATTGATAACACAATTTCATCATTCATTCCTCATTTATGAATTGCAATACTTTAACAAAGAGAAATTTTCCTCATCTGTTACTTCTGCAGTGATCATTTCTTATAAAGAAAGACAAATGTTTTCTGGTGTACTCTATTAACCCTGTGTTGTACAAAGGCAATTAATTAGTTGTATGTTTGTCTGTGTGTCATTATGAATGTATACATTTAAACACGTTTGGTATATCTGCATCCATTTCAGTTATTACACTTATTGGCCAATGGGAGCCTTTTCAAGTTGGCTCTCGCTTCCTATTGGTATACCCTTGTATTCTCTGGCATCTTCTTTACTAACTACAATAATAGGATCTCTTAGACTCATCTTATGTATTCTTTACATAAGAAATCAGCTGGTCTTCCAAGCAGCCCTACTTCCTTTCAGTGGGTAGTATTTCAATATCACAATCTGGATGTTAGAGATGCTCACTGATATTGAGATGGACATTTTTTTTCTAGGCCTTTCCAAGGAAGAAAGCTGTAGATACATGAATAGAGACAGAAAAAGAGAGAGAAAGATTTAAAAAACAAAACAAAACTACATAAGTTCATTCTGATGCCTTCAGTTCTGATTATATACCAGAGAAAACTGGTTCTCAAGGACACTGGGGATGCTAGAATTACTCATTTGTTTTATCCAGCATTACATACTTTTCATTCTCTTTTTACTCTTAAGTTATATTCAGAGGAATTAAATGAATTGCTGTTTTAACAGCTTTATCATGTTAAGGACTAAAAATTTAACAATACTTAGCAATCAAAGCATGCTTGAAACCCGGTCTCAACGACTGGCAAGAAATTATCTCTGATGTATTGGACAATGTAAACAAAAACATACTCAATATATAAATCTTAAATATGTTATTCGTGAATTTTACTTCTGTTTTTTCTAAGGCAAAATAAGCTTAACAGTATTCTACATAAAATTCCCCCAAACAAAATAAAGCCTGTGTTTACTAAAGTCATTCTCATATTGTATGGTATTATAAAATTTATCTATGAACTATTTGAGGGTAAGAGCTGTGTTTTATCATTTTTTATCCTACATGTTTTGCACAGTGCCTGAAACACAGTATACTTGAAAAGCAGGTACTGAATAATTAAATCTTCAAAGAGTAAATACAGTTGATCTTTGAATAACACAAGTTTGAACTACATGGGTCCACTTATACACAGGTGTTTTTCAGTAAATACACTGGAAAAATATTTGGAGATTAATGACAATTTGGAAAAATTTATAGTTGAACTGCATAGCTTAAAAATAAGAAAAAATTAGTTATGTTATGACTGCATAAAATATATGTAGATATAGGTATTTTTATTATCTACTACCGTAAAATATACACAAATCTATTACAAAGAGTTAAAATTTATCAAAATTTACACACACACTCTTACAAACCACACATGGCTCTATTCAGTTGAGAGAAATGTAAACAAATGTAAAGATGCAATATTAAATCATAAGTGTTTAAAATTAACTATACTACACACTGTATTACTATGATAATTTCATAGCCACTTTCTGTGCTATTGTGGTGAGCTCAAGTGTTGCAGATATCTTAAAATACTGTGAAGCTAATCGTTTCCAAGTAAGCAACTGTTCTTTCCAGTAGACTGCATGTTGCAGTGAAAAGTGATCTCGAGTTCTCACATATCTTTCATCGTGTTTAGTACAATACAATCAGCCTTAAATAACACCATGGGGCCCATACAAAGTGTTACTAGTGACGCTGGAAATTCTCTCAAGATTCAGAGAACAGTCATGACTTTACAAGAAAAATTTGAATTGCTTGATAAGTATTGTAGATGGAGGTCTACAGCAGCTGCTGCCCATTATTTCAAAATTAAAAAAAAAAAAAAAGAAAAGAAAATTTATGAATCCATGACTGCAGCTACACCAACAAACCTGGCACTTTTTGTGAAGTATTTTTTTAATCTCATTTTGAAAATGTAGTGTTTATGTGGGAGCAAGATTGCTAAAAGGAGGGCATACCTATATGCTTAACATAGGCAATATATATTACTATGTCTAATATGACTCAAGACAAAGCTAAGTCATCATATGACAACTTAAGGCAAAAGACAGATGAAGAGCCTAAAGCCAAAGAATTCAATGCCAGCAATGGATGGTTTGATAATTTTAGAAATAAGTGTCTTTTAAAAATGTCAAGAGGGGCGACTGGGTGGCTCAGTCAGTTGAATGTCTGACTTCGGCTCAGGTCATGATTCTCATGGTTTGTGAGTTTGAGCCCTGCATCTGGCTCTGTGCTGACAGCTTAGAACCTGGAGCCTGCTTCGGATTCTGTGTCTCTCCCTCTTTCTGCTTCTCCCATGATCATGCTCTCTCTTTGTCTCTCCTTGATAAATAAACGTTAAAATTAATTTAAAAAAATCAGGATAGCAGGAGAAGCAGCTTCGGCTGATGAAGAAGGAGCAGTTTGCAGACAGCATTAAGAAAACCACTGAGGAGAAGGGTGCCTGGGTGGCTTAGTCGGTTGAGCGTCCGGCTTTCGCTTAGATCATGATCTCGCGGTTCGTGGGTTCTAGCCCCGCGTCTGGCTCTGTGCTGACTGCCAGCTCAGAGCCTGGAGCCTGTTTCAGAGTCTGTATCTCCCTCTCTCTGACCCTCCCCTGCTCACGCTGTCTCTCTCTCTCTCTCTCCTAGAAATAAAAAAAAATATTAAAAAAAAAAAAAGAAAAGAAAACCACTGAGGAGAAAAGATATCTGCATGGGCAGGTTTTTAATGTAGATTAAAGTGTCCTATTCTGGGGAGAAATGTTATAAAAGATTTTTATTAGTAAGGAAGAGAAACAAGTCCCAGGATTTAACTCAGGAAGGGACAGACTAACTCTACTATTTTGTACAACTGCAGTTAGGTTTATGATTAGAACTGCGTCATCTGTAAAGCTGCTAAACACTAAGCTTTGAAGGGAATAAAAAAAATAAACAGGGGCTACTTGTCTTTTTGTTGTGTTACAAGCAGGCCAGGACAGTGAGAACCCTTTTTCTGGATTGTTTCTATCGATGTTTTGTCCCTGAAGTCAGCAAGTACCTAGCCACTAAGGGACTGCCTTTTAAAGTTCTTCTGATATTGGGCAATCCCCCTGACCACAGAGAACTCCCTGAGCTCAGCAGTGAGAGCATCAAAATGGCCTCATTGCCCCAAAACACAGGTCTCTATAATCAGTCTCTAGATTAGGAAGTTATAAGGGGTCATGAGGACCTTTGAGGTTCATTACACACAGTATGTATAGAAAGGATTGTCAACATTATGGAAGAGAACTGTAATAAAAAGAACACCATGAAAGTCTGGAAGGATTACAACATTGAAGATGCCATCATTGTTACAGAAAAAGCCATGAAAATCATGAAGCCCAAAGCAGTAAATTCCTGCGGGAGAAAACAGTCTCCAGATGTTATGCATGACTTCAGAAGATTTATGACAGAACCAGTCAAGGAAATCAGAAGATTGTGGATAGGGCAACAAAGGTGGAGGATGAAGGGTTTCACCATACAGATCTTGGAGAAAGTCAAGAGCTAACAAACACCAGAGCACAGGAATTAACAGCAGATAACTTGATGGAGATGAGTACTTTCAACCCAGCACCAGATGATGAGGGAGAAGACGGAGAAGCAGCCGTGCCAGAAAACAAATTAACGTTAGACAATCTAGCTAATGAGGGGTTCCAATTATTCAAGACTGCTTCTAACTTCTTTTATGACATGGACCCGCCCATAATACATGTGCCAAGACCATAGCAAATGGTGAAAGAAAGATTGGTACTGTATAAAAATATTTTTAGAGAAAAGAAAAAAAGTCCGAAATTACTATGTGTTTCTGTAACATTATGCCAAGTGTGCCTGCATTTCCTGCCGCCTCTTCCCCTTCCTCCTTCTGTTCCATACCCACCATCCCTGAGATAGCAAGACCAACCTCTCCCCTTCCTCCTCAGCTTGCTCAACATAAAGACAATGAGGGTGAAGACTCTTATAATGAACCTCTTCCACTTAACAGAGAGTAAATAACCATCACACTGTATAGTTAATAGACTTACCTGTTTTGTGTGTCTTTGTGTGAAATTCTAATAACTATATGGCAATAAATGTATGAAACATTTTTGTCTCATTAAGAATTCACTGTGTAGAATCTTGTGTGTATTAAGACTCATATGGGAGTGGATAGTCCATCCTTACATAGGCATAGTGTGAGTGGTACTTAATATAAAACAGTTAAATATTACTTTTCTTACTGTTTTATAATTTTGCTTTCAAAAAAATGACACTACTCAGGCACCTGGGTGGTTCAGTTGGTTAAGCTTCCAACTTTGGCTCAGGTCATGATCTCATGGTTTGTGGGTTCGAGCCCCGCATCAGGCTCTGTGCTGACTGTGCTGGATCCTGTTTCAGATTCTGTGTCTCCCTCTCTCTCCAACCCTACCCTGCTCATGCTCTGTCTCTCTCTGTCTCTCTCTCAGAAATAAATAAAACATTAAAAAAATTTTTTTAAATTACACTACCATACAGTAAGTCTCTCTTTCATAATTGGAAAAACTCATCACAGGTGAATGTTTTTTTTAAACATGTAACAACAAAAAAGTAACAATGTTTCCTATACTGTATGACAAATATAAATGTAATGCTATATGCTATAAAAATTTTACACCTACTCATTCATCAGTGTATAGGCTGTAAGCAACTGTATTGATTGCACTAGGGTATCATAGAGCAATCATACTGCTGTCTTTGTTATCAATGTATGAATCATTGTACTTGTAAATAAATATGAGTTTTTCACATTATCTTTTACTTTTGATGTTTAGTGTTAGTAACATGTATAACATCTATAGTGTATTGTATTACATAAGACAATATTAATGTAGATTCGGACAGACGATTCGTTTTTTAAACAAAGGACTTAAACTTTTTGTATAATAAGTATAGTACAGTACTGAAAATATATTTTCTCTTCCTTATGATTTTCTTGGTAACATCTGCTTATCTCTAGCTTACTTTATTTTAAGAATATAGTTATAGGGGCACCTGGGTGGCTCAGTGGGTTGAGAGTCCGACTTCAGCTCAGGTCATGATCTCATGGTTCATGGGTTCGAGCCCCGTGTCGGGCCCTGTGCTGACAGCCAGCTCAGAGCCTAGAGCCTGTTTCAGATTCTGTATCTCCCTCTCTCTCTGACCCTCCCCTGCTCATGCTCTTTCTCTCTCAGAAATAAATAAAACATTTAAAAAATTAAAAAAGAAAGAATACAGTTATAATACATGTAACATATAAAATATATGCTAATCTATCATTTATGTTATTGGTAAGGCTTCCAGTCAACAGTAGAAAGAGTCAGCATCCCTAACCCTTGCATTGTTCAAGGGTCATCTGTAGATGTATGAATAAATGAGTTCATTTATTCAAGTCAGTATCTCCCCAAAACAAGAATAAATAAGAGCTTAAAAATTTTCATACACAAGAAGCTTCAGGCAGTCTAATGAGAAGTGAGACTTCTATAAGATTATAAATGTAAAAGAAAATTTCAATTGTTCATGTAAAAAGGCACCTAAGAGAGACTTTTGGAGATTAACGTTTTCCCGAAGCACCTCGTCTTCACTTAGATGAACACAATATCAGAGCTCATGATAATAATAAGAGGTTTACCTTGTCATCACCCAATTCCAAATTAGATGTAATGTAAATTATATATATATAATTCATTGTGGTCTTCTTTGTATTTATATAGCAAAATGAGCTGAGAAAGTTGCAATTCGTGTCCAGCTAAAATAGGAGTGTCTGTGTGGGTCTGCATGATGAAGATGGGAAATTCAGATCATCCTTATAGCCAAGAGTTTTTTTCAGGATCCAGGCTCACTCCATAGCTCTGTAGACTTTCCCTCCCCCTTACTGAAAATACACATGGTTTGGCTTGATTAGACCTTAACATGTCTTATGTTTGCACAACCTTGATTTCCACATTTATATATACTTTAAAAACTGGTACATTTTCAATGGCTACAACTTGCTATCTGAAATAAAGATCCTTTGCTTCAACCTCATAATTTAATTCCCTTACCCTTTTCTCATGTCTCCTGTGTAGAGATACTAATTCAATAATATTAGCCAGGCCTTTTTGAATCAAATAGACACTTTGCAGACATTTTCTTTGTTCTTTTGCAAAATAAATATTTTTGTTCCCATTCTGAACACTGGGGTTATTTGGATGATATCTGTGCCTTTGTAGATTTAGAAAATGGAAACAGCTGGCAAAGGCTGCTCTTTCTCTGCTAGGTGCCTAAATTCTGTCTGCACTTTCTCCTTGAGGCCAGTTAAGTAACTAACCCTCAATAAATACTGATCTCTGAAAATGTGAACTGAATCAAAGGTTATAAGCAATTGCGTAAGCTAAGCTGTTATGATCAACATCTTTTAAACACCCTTTTAAATGTAGCTGAATGTACCAACAAAGAATAGAGGACTGTTTTTGTGCTGTCTGCAATACCTCTAGTCTCTGATTTTCCAATCAATTTAGGAAGCAGCTTCCAGCTTGCATGTTGCATTGATTTTATATTGCTACTGTAACAAATTATAACAAACTTAGTAACTTAAAACAAGACAAAGTTATCACACAATTCTGTAGGTCAGAAATATAACAGTCTCATTGTGCAAAAATCAACATGTTGGAAAGGCTGTGTTCTTTCTGGAGGCTTCTAGGGGAAAATCTGTTTCCTTGTCCTTTCTAGTTTCTTTCTAAAAGTTCTTTGAGGGGCACCTGGGTAACTAATTCTGTTAAGCATCTGACTCTTGGTTTTGGCTCAGATCATGATCTCACAGACCATGGGATTGAGTCCCTCGTTAGGCTCTGAACTGACAGCCCAGAGCCTGTTTGGGGTTCTCTCTCTCCCTCCCTCTCTGCATTTCCTCCACTCTCTCACACACAGGCTCACTCTCAAATAATTAAACATTGAAAAAAATTCAAATTCCTTAACAGCTTTTCAAATTCCTTGATTTATGGCCCCCATTTTCCATCTTCAAAGCCAGCAAAGCAGGTTGAATCCTTCTCAGATCACATCACTCTGACCTTCTTTTATGCCCCCGCTTTCACTTTTAAAGATCCTTATGATTTTACTGAATTCATTCAGGTAATCTCCCTCTTTCTGCTCAGCTGATTAAGAAATTTCATTCCATCTGCAACCTTAATTTCTCTTTGTTATATAATCTATTATATTCACAGGGCTCATGTATTAAGAGATCGAAACATTAGGGAAGGTACTATTCTGCCTATTATACATTTTTTTTATGGTTCTGAAGAGCCTTCTTTGAATCAGGAACTGATAGCCATGTTCTCTCAATTATGTTGTAATTACTTCTAATCTGTGTGTACAGTTCTGCCTCAAAGTCAAGGTATATGAGTTTCAATTATTTTATTCATTACTTCATAATGCAGCGTGTACACATTTTCTAGCTGGTACTAAATAATGTCTCTATTTGTTTATAAACTAAGAAATAATTTAGCTTTTGATTGTGATGGTAAAGATGGGATTTAAAATTATTAGAAATTCCTTAAACTCACCAAATTTAATATTGAAAAAGTGAATCTGGAAGAAGTTTTGTTTTTATTACATTTTCAATACAGATAAGTACTTGTCACTCTCCTTTATCTCATGATCATGAGATTTTTCAGAGAAGCCTCTAACCCATTTCAAGTTTTAGTGCTGTGAGAAATGCTTGAAAAAATATTGTTACTAATAAAGTTTTAAAGTTCTCAACTCGTCTCATTAGAGATAGTTTGAGCTGAGTTAGTGCGGTGCTGAAGTACCTAAATTCAGCCATGCTGTAGATGTGATATTAATATGATATAATATCCTATATGCTTCATTTTTTTGCTGTTGTTTATTTATTTTGAGAGAGAAAGAGCAAGCTGGGGAGGGGCAGAGAGAAAGGGAGAAAGAATCTCAAGGAGGCTCCACGCTGTCAACACAGAGCCTGATTCAGGGCTCAAACCCACAAACTGTGAGATCATGACCTAAGTAGAAACCAAGAGCGGGAACCTTAACCAACTGAGCTACCCAGGCACCCCATATGTATCTCTTTAATCCTTGCTTAAATCTGTAAACACAACTTGGAGACCTTTCTGTGTCTCAGTTTTCTCATTCATTAAGTGGTAATAATAATATCACAGGTTAAGATGAGAAATAAATGTGTTAATACATGTAAACATGCACATGTATATCAAGCAGTAGCAGAGAGCTGGTCTCAAGAAATGTTAGGCATCACTATTATTATTATTATTATTATTAGCAACAACAAAGGGCACAGCCTGTAGGAATCTTAAATTTCAGGATCAGACCACTGATATCTTTAAAGGCCTTTTTAAATGGCTCTACAAAATTAAAAATTAATTTTAAAAAACTCTATCAGTTCTTTGAAGCCACTAAAAATTATAAGTCACTTTATTTTTTTAATGTAGAAAGCAAAAATCACATTTATTTTTTTTCACTTTTTTAAAAATTTCTTTTAGGTGTTATTATTTTGAGAGAGACAGAGATAGCATGAGTGGGAAAAGGGCCGAGAGAGAGAGAGAGAGAGAGAGAGAGAGACAGACAGACAGAGAAGGAGAATCCGAAGCAGGGTCTCTGCTGCCTGCGCAGAGCCCAATGTGGGGCCCAAATCCATGAAACCATGAGATCATGGCCTAAGCCTAAATCAGCAGTTGGACGCTTAACCGATTAAGCCACCCTGGCGCCCCATTTTTCTCACTTTTAAATTTAAATTTTTTTATCATTTGATTTTTTTTCACCATGATAAGTATACTCTTTAATCCCCATGCTCTGCTTCCCCAAATACCCCACCCATCTCCCCTCTGGTAACCATCAGTTTGTTCTCTACAGTTAAGAATCTGTTTCTTGGTTTGTCATCTCTCTCTCTCTCTTTTCCTTTGCTTATTTGTTCCGTTTCTTAAATTCCACATATGAATAAAATAACGTGATATTTGTGTCTCTCTGACTTATTTTGCTTACGATTATGCTTTCTATCACTACCCATGTTGTTATAAATGGCAAGATTTCATACTTTTCATGGCTGAAAAATATTCTAGTCTGTGTGTGTGTGTGTGTGCACGCACATGTGCATGTCACTCCATTTCTCTATCGATGGACACTTGTGCTGCTTCCATAGTTTGGCTATTGTAAATAATTCCACAGTAAACATAGGGGTGCATATATCCCTCTGAATTAGTGTTTTTGTATTATGGGGGCAAATATCCAGTAGTGCAATTACTGGATCATAGTGTAGTTCTATTTTTAACTTTCTGAGGAATCTCCATACTGTTTTCCATGGTGGCTGCACCACTTTGCATTTCCATCAACGCTGTAAGAGGTTTTTTTTCCCCCCTCCACTTCTTCACCAATACTTATTTCTAATGATTTTGATTTCAGCCATTCTGACAGATGTGAGGTGATATCTCATTGTCATTTTGATTTGCATTTCCCTGATGATGAGGGATGATGAGGATCTTTTCATGTGTCTGTTTATCCACCTTCCTTTGGAGAAATGTCTGTTCATGTCTTCTGTCCATTTTTAATTGGATTATTTGGTTTTTGGCTGCTGAGTTTTATCAGTTCTTTATATATTTTTGATACTAACCTTTCATTACATACGTCATTTGCAAATATTTTCTCCCATTCAGTGGGTTGCCTTTTGTTGATTGTTCCCTTCACTGTGCAGAAACTTTTTATTTTAATGTAGTCCCAATAGTTAATTTTTGCTTTTGTTTCTCTTGCCTTAGGAGACATGCTTAGGAAAATTTTGCTACAGGGTGGCTGGGTGGCTCAGTCGGTTAAGCGCCAGCTTCGGCTCAGGTCATGATCTCGCGGTTCGTGGGTTTGAGCCCTGGGTCGGGATCTGTGCTGACAGCTCAGAGCCTGGAGCCTGTTTCAGATTCTGTGTCTCCCTCTCTATCTGACCCTCCACTGCTTGCACTGTTTCTCTCTCTCAAAACCAAATAAAAACATTAAAAAAAATTTTTTTAAGAAAAATGTTGCCGCTGATGTCAAAGAGATTGGTGCCTGTGCTTTCCTCAAGGATTTTTATGATTTCAGGTCTCACGTTTAGCTCTTAAATTCATTTTGAGTTTATTTTTGTGTGTGGTAAAAGAAAGTAGTTTGGTTTTATGTCATTGAGTGTGTCTGTCAAGTTTTCCCAAACCATTTGCTAAAGAGACTGCCTTGTTCCCACTGAATATTCATTCTTCCTTTGTCATATATTGATTGACCATATAATTGTGGTTTTATTTCTTGGTTTTCCATTCTATTCCAATGATCTATTTTTTATGCCAGTATCATATCATTTTAATTACTACTGCTTTGTAACATAACTTGAAATCTCTAATTGTGATACCTCCAGCTTTGTTTTTCTTTTTCAAAATTACTTTGGCTATTCAAGGTCTTTTGTGGTTCCATACAAATTTTAGGATTGTGGTTCCATACAAATTTTTTCTAGTGCTGTAAAAAATGCAGTTGGTATTTGGTATGAACTGCATTAAATGCACAGATTGCTTCGGGTAGCGTAGACATATTAACAATATTCTCCCAACTTTGTGTCATCTTGAATTTCTTTTATCAGTGTTTTATAGTTTTCAAAGTACAGGTCTATCATCTCTTTAGTTAAATTTATTCCCAGATATATATATTTTTTGGTTTTAAGGCTATTGTAAGTGGATTGTTTTGCTATTTAAATTTTTTTAATGTTTATGTATTTAATGAGACAGAGAATGACAGAGCGTGAGCAAGGGAGAGACAGAGAGAAGAGGGAGACAGAGAATCCAAAGCAGGCTCCAGGCTCTGAGTTGTCAGCATAGAGCCCAATGCAGGGGTCAAACCCACAAACTGTTAGATCATGGCTTGAGCGGAAGTTGGACTCAATTGACTGAGCCACCCAGGTGCCCCAAGTGGGACTCTTCTCTTAATTTCACTTTCTGCTGCTCCATTATTAGTGTACACACTAATTTCTGTACAATGAATTTGTATCCTGTGACTTTATTGAATTCATTTATCAGTTCTAGTCGTTTTTTGGTGAATTCTTTAGGATTTTCTATATATAGTATCATGTAATGTGCAAATAGTGAAAGTTTTACCTCTTCCTTAAAAATTTGGATCTTTTATTCTTTATGTTGTCTAATTGCTGTGCTTATGACTTCCAGTATTATGTTGAACACAAATGTTGTGAGTGGACATCCTTATTTTGTTCCTGTCCTTAGGGAAAGGGCTCTCAGTTTTTCCCCACTGAGTATGATGCTGGCTTTGGGTTTTCATATAACGCCTTTATGATGTTGAAGTATGTTCCCTCTAGACCTACTTTGCAGAGTTTTTTTTTTTTTTTATCATGAATAGATTTTGCACTTTGTCAGATGTTCTTATTGCATCTATTGAAATGATTATACGGTTTCTCTTTTACTGATGTGACATATCATGTTGATTATTTTGTGAGTATTTAAAAAAATTTTTAAGTTTTATTTATTTATTTTGAGAGACAGAGAGCAAGCAGGGGAGGGGCAGAGAGAGAGAGGGAAACAGAATCCCAAGCAGGGTCCTCTGCTGTCCGCACAGGGCCCGATGCAGGACTCGAACCCACAAACTGCAAGATCATGACCTGAGTCAAAATCAAGAGTCAGACACTTAACTGACCAGGACACCCAGGAACCCTGACTGTTTTGTGAATATTGAACCACCCTTGTATCCCTGGAATAAATCCCACTTGATGGTGGTGTGATTTTTTAAATATATTGTTGAATTTGGCTTGCAAATATTTTGTTAAGGATATTTGCATCTATATTCATAAGAGATACTGGCTTGTAGTTCTCTTTTTCATTGTGTCTTTATCTGGTTTTGGTATAAAGATGATACTGGCCTCATAGAATGAGTTTGGAAGTTTTCTCTCCTCTTGTATTTCTTGGAATAGTTTGAGAAAAATAGGTGTTAACTCTTCTTTCAGTGTTTGGTAAAATTCGCTGTGAAGCTGTCTGGTCCTGGACTTTTGTTTCTGGAGAGGTTTTTTTTTTGTTTTTTTTTTTTACTGACTCGATTTCATATTTGGTAATTTGTCTGTAAAATTTTCTATTTCTTCCTTCTTTAGTTTTGGTAGTTGGTTGTTTCTAGGAGTTTATCCATTTCTTCTAAGCTGTCTAATTTGTTGCCATATATATTTTCATAACATTCTGTTACAACTGTATTTCTGTAGTGTTTGTTTTTCTTTTTTCATTAGTGATTTTGTTTATTTAGGTTATCTCTATCTCTCTGTCTCTGATGAATCTTGCTGAAAGTTTATCAATTTTGCTGATGTTTTCAAAGAACTATATCCTCATTTCATTAATCTGTTTTATTGCTTTCTTAGTCTGTGTATCATTTATTTCTGTTCTAATCTTTTTTCTTTCCTTCCTTTTGATGGGTTTGGGTTTTATTTGTCACATTATTAAAGTCACTTTAATATAGCCACACTTACCATATTTAAGCTAAAATAGGTCAGGCTCATCTAAAGAAGACTGCAACAGGATATTAACTCTGGTTGTCAGAGTTAAATTCACACCTGCTGACAATTCTGAGTTTCGTGACAGAGACAGATGAGGGAGTCTCATTTGTTTTAATGAACCATAGTATTCACTACTAATGTGAAGATTAAAAAATGGCAATTCCTGAAAAAGAGACTGTGGCTAGATAATGTAACCCATGAATTAGAAGAGCTTGGAATAACAATTTATAGATTTTTTTTTTTTTTTGGTTAACACTTCATTCTATACACTTCTTACTTTTATCTCTTAAAAGTCTTCCCCAGATCTATCAGCTCAATTCTTGACTGGATTGCACTGAAATATTTTTTGCCAAATCTATCAGTTCAGTTTCTTTCTTTCTTTTTTTTTAATTTTTAACATTTATTTATTTTTGAGAGAGAGAGAGAGCACGAGCTGGGGCGGAGCAGAGAGAGAGGGGGACACAGGATCTGAAACAGGCTCCAGGCTCTGAGCTAGCTGTCAGCACAGAGTCCGACGTGGGGCTCAAACCCACGGACCGCGAGACCTGAGCCGAAGTCAGACGCCCAAACGACTGAGCCACCCAGGCGCCCATATCAGTTCAGTTTCTTAAGCAAAGTAGTATAATAAATCTAATTCATTTATTTCTTAGGCCATTATGAGTTTTAAATAAATCTTAGTGCTAACAGAATAAAATTCAATGGCCATTGCAATATACTGATAAAGAATCATATTTGATGGTGAACCACTATCATAATTATCCTTTAACTTTTTTTTAGTTTTAACACATATATAATTATTAAGGGAATTAATGAACAATAAAAATGAAAGGAATTGATCAGTCGATAACAGTGACACAAATACTTTTTAATTTCATTTTCTTATAACTCAATTATAATCTTTAACTTATTAAGTCATTTATTCAACAAATACAAAAGAGCAAATAATCTGAGTAAACCAAAGCACTAGGTACTGAGCCATAAGTGGAAAGATTAACATGGTCTAATGATCTAATGGGAAAGATAAATCTTACATATGTAACATCTATCGAGGTTATCGTATGGTAGTACAAAAACCACTGAAAAGTTATATCCAGAGGAGATACTTGGCGAGTGTATTAAAATATCACTATAATATAAAAAATGGAATACAGGGCACAAGAATGGATATAGAAAATGTAGAAGTAGTTTCAGAGACAATGCCACCTTGCAGGTGAGAAGATAAAAGCTTTAGACCAAGATTGTGGCGGTGGTAGACAGAAAGAGGAAGGAAGATTTTTTTACAGGAGCTAGCAGTTTATTTTATATTGAAGAATAAAAATGAGGGAAGAGTCAAAGATGAAACTCTGGTTTCTGGTATGAGCAACTGACTGGATGGTCGAGTCATTTTCCATCACAGAGAACACTGAAGTAAGAGCAGGTTTTTGGGTGAACCATGATACAAATTTTAGACTGTGTTTTGGAGGTTAAAAAATTTCCAAGTGAAGATATTGAGAAGGTAATAATAAGAATAGTCAAAGCTGGAGCCATTGACATAGAAATGGTACTTTAAATCACAGGAATGATGAAATAATTTAGAGGCAGAGAATAATTGAGAAGGAAAGAAGCTCTGACAAGGGTCAGGTGGAAAGTGAGTAACAGGCAAAGGAGTCTTTGAGAAAGAATAAACAAAGAAGGAGTCAGAGAGTGTAGTATCATAGAGAGTCAAAGTAAGAAAGCAAGAAATTCTAAAATGAGAAGTACGGTGAACGGAATCAAATACTGTAGAGAGATAAAGTAAAATAGAAGTTGACAAATGTCAGCTAAATTTACTGACATGAAGTCCATTGGTGAATTTAATGAAAAGTCATTTTGGAGAAGCTGAAAGAATGTTTCAGTTGTTTAAAGAGTTTTGGAAAGGGGAAGAAAGAGTCTTACCAACCCACAAGATAACTGATTATGGAAAGAGGAAAAAAGTTAAGACTATGTCTAGGAATGGAGTAATTGCTGATCAAAGAGACTGTTTAGCTAATAAGAGACCTTAACATCCGTGCATGCTTATAGATGATTGAGTACAGAGGGAGATAATGATCTTCAGTAGGAAAAGGAGTTCAAAGGAGTTCCCCTTGACTTTTGATTGATGCATGAAATTCTTGTCATAATTCATGTGGACTTATTTTTTGCTTATAGGAGTTTCACCAATCTAAAGTCAATACTCCCCCAACAGACTTTAATGTTGTGAGACCTGTGGAGTTGTAGATTATTCATGACTCATTTCATTTACTAAGGAGAAGCTTCAAAACAAATGTTTATATTTATTCATCATATTTCTTTCTCACAAGTTCTTTTATTTCTAATTAATCAAAGAATTTTTTGTTTCTTTTTATGCTTTCTCTAGGAAAATTCCTATCCTTTTTTATAATATCACCAAGTAGATATCTGGAGCAGAATCAATCCTCTCAGTTACATAAAATTAAAAATGGCATATTGTTGGAAAACAGATCTAAATACCAGTGAATCACATCAAGAGCAGCATGAGCACCAAGAATTTCACTCTGTAAATCAGTCCTTCTTCCCTAGCCAAGTCAGTCTGGGTTTTGATCAGCTAGTAGATGAGATCAGTAATAAAAGTCCATTCTATCAGAGAGAAATTGAAGAAAACACACTTTTTGTACCCTGTGCACCAAACTGGGACTCAAGACGGCATTCGTTAAATGAAACACACCAAATATCCTTGAATGAATTAACTTCTAAAAGTTCAGAACTCTCTAGTCACCAAGTGAGGAAAACACCAGTAATTGGTTTTCGGGGTTCTGTGCTACTGAATCCTGAAAATATGAACAAAGCAAGCTCTTGGGGAAACCCCATAGGAAGATATCATGTTGCTGATGATTACAGATTAAATATTTCAGGTTCATCATCCACTAGTTTGGATAAAATTAATTCACAGAGTCAAAAAGAAAATGAAAATCATAACTACCACATAGGATTTGAAAGTAGCATCCCTTCTACATATCCATCCTTCTCAACTGACTTCATGCCAAAAGAAGAGAATAAAAGAAGTAGAAATATGAACATTGTGGACTCCCTGATGCTTTCTGAAGGTTCTTTTCCATCCAGGACCTGGCAAAGTACACAGCCAGAAAATACAGAGGTATGTATAAGTATCATGTATGTTGGCCTAAAAAAAAAAAAAAATAGAATCTGAAAGAATCATTCAATAATGTACTGGATTAATTGATAATGAGGGTCATTCACCTTAAACAGGAAAAGCTATCGATATTATTTGTAAAAAAAAAATAATTTGTTATTCAAAATTCTGTGTTCCTAAATTAATGATTTTTTCTGAAGAAAGAAAATAAAAATTTTATATTATTTTTAAATTTCTAGTTTCATCAAAACTAAATAAAATATTATAGTCCTTACATTTTATTGTTTTAAAAAAATAATTCGTTATTCATAAATTCTGTTTTCCTAAATTAACAATTTTTCTGAAGAAAAATAAAAATTTTATATTATTTTTAAAGTTCTAGTTTTATCAAACTAAATAAAATGTTATAGTCCTTACATTTTATTGGATAAAAATATAGTTGGAATTTTTGATGAAAGTACTTTTAAATCTTATGGTGTTATTATGCATACTAAAAAAAACCACATACATCTCATTAGATTAATATTTTTGAGTCATTCCATCATAAATTAAAACTTTATATCATTATGGTAGGAAAAATGTCCTTTTAACCAGAGACTCTTAAATAATATTTTTGGCAGGCAACTTCTATTGGGATCATTCCAAGAGTAGGAAATTAAGCAATCATAGTGCAATTCTACCTAATGGTTTCATTAGTAGTTCTCCAATCAATTTAGTCACCACAGAGTTTCTTGTATAATATTTGAATATTTCTCTGCTTACACCTAGTCTAGACACCAGTGAAACTGGAAGTAAACAGTAAAAAAAAGAAACATTGCAGCTACAATTTATAGGGTGAAGCAAAAGGACTCCTCATTTATTCAACAACCATCATATTCTTAAAATATACATGATATACTTAGGCATAATGAATGCAAAGAAAAGACATGACATGATTTCAGAAACAGCATATTGCTCCAATTAACTTGTCAACAAATAATGTCAACAAATAATGGCAACAGAGTAAAATAACAGATAGAATGAGTCCACAGGAGAAGAAATACCTAATTCTGTCTGAGGCACTTGAGAGAAGGTAGCAACTCAACTGATCTGAATTAAAAAGTCAATGAATTTAGGGTGCCTGGGTGGCTCAGTCGGTTAAGCATCCAACTTCAGCTCAGGTCATAATCTCATAGTTTGTGAGTTCGAGCCTTGCATTGGACTCTGTGTTGACAGATCAGAGCCTGGAGCCTTCTTTGGATTCTGTTTTTCTCTTTCTCTGGACCTCCCTCACTTGCGCTCAGTCTCTCTCTGTCTCTCAAAAATAAATGAAATATAAAAAAATTTGTTAAAAAATTTCAGGGGCGCCTAGGTGGCTTAGTCGGTTAAGATTAAGCGTCCAACTTTCGCTTGGGTCATGATCTCGTGGTTCGTGGGTTTGAGCCCCGCGTCGGGCTCTGTGCTGACTGCCAGCTCAGAGCCTGGAGCCTGTTTCAGTCTGTGACTCCCTCTCTCTCTGACCCTCCCCTGCTCATGCTGTCTCTCTCTCTCTCTCTCTCTCCTAGAAATAAATAAAACATTAAAAAAAATTTATTAAAAAATTTCAGTAAATTTTAGGGACATCTATTTCTGATCAAGGCAGAATATAACAACTAAACTTCTGATTTCAGACACTAAATGAAAAGCAGTATAGGACATGGTCCTTGAGGTCAACTTTACCAAAGTTTATCATTGTGGTAAACACCAAAGTGTCACATGATCATCCTCACTTCCACATTGGGGCACTTTCTTGCTGGCAGAGCAGGCCAGTAGAGCCCAATGTGAGCAGCAATATCACTAAGCTTGAGCAGTCAGAGCCTGCAGTTCAAGGACAGATTGCCAGGGGAGGTAGGCAGTGTGTGGGAGTCAGAAATCTCTATGAGATTTACTGTAGTTTTTTGGCCAAGTGGTTGTGTTCAGCACATACAAGTAGAAGTTATGTATTGCAAGGAAGTTATGTAGTTATGTAGTAGAAGTTCTAACCTAGCAAGAGAAGGCACTGAGCTGAGTAGTTTAGGCATTCAATTGAGATTACCCAAAGCTATCTCTCTTAAGAATGTAAAACATGTACTCTAGAGTGAATGCTGCACCTGCCAAAATAGATATGGCCTAACAAAAAATAAAATAGGGGCTAAAGAGACCAAAAGGAACTTCACTACCTGCCAGGGAAGAATTGTATACTTTGTAAAAAACAAAACAAAAAAACCCAATTTACAATGTGTCATCTATAATGCTGAACATATAATAATAGATGCACAGATATGTAAAGCAGAGGATTTTAACCCACAATCAAGAAAATAACCCAGTCAATACAAAGAGATCCTGACATAGTCTAGATGTTGAAATTAACAAATAAAGACTTTAAGTTGGTTATTAAAAGAATGTTGAAGTAGATAAAGTAAAAGGTGGGCATAATAAGTAGAGCAATGAAGAATCTCAAGAGGAACTCAGAAACTACAAAAAAACAAAGACTATGGATTTTCTAGTATTGAAAATATAATATCTGAAATGAAAAAGTCACTGAATGTACTTAAAAACATATAGAAGATGACAGAGAGGAAGACAGTAAACTTGAAAGAAAAACAAGAAAAATGATCCAAACTAAAGAGAAAATAAAATGATTATATAAAAATAAGCAAGGACTCAAACTTATGGGACATGTAGGCTGATATAAGGACAATTTTGGAATGCTAGCAGAAGAGAGGAAACATAGGAAACTAACTTGAAGACATAATGGTCTGACCATTTCTTAAATTTAGTGTAAAATGTCACAATATAGATCTAAGAAGCTCAACAAGTCCCAAACAGAGTAAATACAAACACAACCACATGTAGACAAATCATGCTCAAATATCTGAGAACAAAAGTAAAGGAAAATCATAAAAGAGGGCAGAGAAGGAAAACAGATTTCACACAGTAGAACAATAATCTGAAGTAAAGTGAATTTCTGTCAGAAACAATGAAAGCCAGACAACAATGGAATGACATTTTAAAATTATATTTTTAAGTTTATTTATTTATTTTTGAAAGCGAGAGAGATGCAAGTGGAAGAAGAGCAGAGAGAGAGAGGGAGAGAGGATCTCAAGCAAGCTCTGCAGTGTTAGCACAGAGCCCAGTGCAGGCTCCATCTCAGGAATTGTGAGATCATGACCTGAGCCAAAATCAGGAGTCTGATGCTTAACCAGCTGAGCCACCCAGGCATCCCAACAAAGGAATGACATTTTAAAAGATATGTATCCATATGTATACACACAAATATATATATATATATGTATATATATATACATATACACACACACACAAATAAACACATATACACATATGTCTATATTTCTGTATCCATTGAGTATACATTTCAAAACTTAAAATGAAATAAAGATATTATAAAACAAATGTTGGGAGAAATTAGTCAGCTAACTTGCATACAAAAATACTAAAGTAAGTGCTCTGGGTACAAAGAAAATGACACCAGATGGAATCTAAAAATGAACAAAGAGCAGTACGAATGGTAAATATATTAGTAAATATGAAAATCTACTTTTAAATTTTGATAGCTACTGAAAACAAAACAGCTTTTTACTGAGAGTGATTTTATACATATAGGTGAACAATATTTGACAACAATAACATAAAGGGTGAGGATAAACAGTATTTGCTATTGTGAATTCTTACATTTTAACTGCAGTGGTACAGTATTAACTCTAAGTACATACACCATGATATGCTAAGGATGCATATAGTCACTTCTAAGTTAGTATAGGCTGTTAAAAAATAATACTGAGAAGAAAAACTAAAAATCCAACAGATGAATGAAATGAGACCAAAAAATCAAATAAACCAAAAATATCAGGGAAGGAAAAATAGAAGAATAAATTAGAAACAACTAAAAATGAAAAATGAATATGGCAGTCTTCATTCCAATAATATCCATAAATATACTAAATAAATAGACTAAAATTCTAAGTAAAAGAGAAAGATTGACTAACTAGATAAAAAAAGATTTAACTACTATCTACAACAGACAAGTTTAAGAAAGGCACAATTGAAAGTAAATAAAACACAGATTTAGCATTTGACCAGCAAACAAAAAGGTTATTAATAATAACAGAAAAAGTACATTTCAAGGCAGAGCATTATCAGAGAAAGAAAAGGGTCACTTCTTAATGGCAACAGGGCTCATCAGGAAGATACAATAAATTTAAATGTGTTATCTACTTAATAATAGCCTCAATATATACAAACAAATTTTACTTCTTTTAAAGTTAATCATACGCCACCTTCTGATTGAGCCACTTATGGATTTATTCATAAGAAATAAAACACAGGTCCTTATAAACACTTTAAGTAACAATAGTTTTCTTTATAAAAGCTATGAACACCCCAAATGCCCATCAACAGAAAGATGGATAAACAAATTATGAAACTGTGAAATATTCAATAGAATATTATTAATTGGCAATAAAAAAATGAACGACTGATGTGTGACAACAAAGATAAATTTAAAAATATATATATCATTTAAATGAAAGAAACCAGAAAGGAGCACATAT
The DNA here is from genome assembly GCF_003009895.1 of Hyaena hyaena. Lineage (NCBI taxonomy): Eukaryota > Metazoa > Chordata > Mammalia > Carnivora > Hyaenidae > Hyaena > Hyaena hyaena. Next base: position 317,868 of record NW_024081721.1, on the reverse strand, counting down.
ACTTAATCTATGACATTAGAAATCTGAATAATCTTAATAACAGTAGTTACCAAATACACATAGTTTGCTAGAAAGAGGTGTGGGGGAACTTTCTAAAGTGATGGAAATGTTCTATATTTTATTATGATCTCGATAGCACAGTTGTATACATTCCTCAAAACTCAAATTATATATTTAAGACTCATGCATTTTCTGTATGCATTACCTCACTTCAAACAAGCAAACAAACAACAGAATGAATTGAAGGGATGCAGGACAGGATGCTCCAAAATGTACCAATTTGGCATTAAGTTTACTTCAAGTTAAAAGTAATAAATATACAGCAGATGCAGGAAAAACTCTGCTTCCCTCATAACTGCCCTAATTTACATTGAAAAGAAGAGAAGAGAAGAGCTATTAACACAGCCTCCCCTTCACCTAAGGAACTTATCTACAAAAGAAGGCAACCTTTGTTTTCAAACATCTCTTTTCACCTTCTTAAGAATGGCTTTCTTCTCCTTTGTGTTTTCAGACTCCTAACCCTCTGCTTAGCTCAAATAAGCTTCAAGTTGTCTCACTGTCTTTGGAATCTCCTGTGTGGATTTCCCATACATACACATACATCCCTCTTAAGTGTGATTTTCTCTTGTGAATTGGTCTCATCTCAGTCTGATTCTAAGTCTAGCTCGAAGGACCATAGGACAGGGGAAATTCTTTCTTCCTGACAGAATCATTTTTTTTCTAAGTTTATTTATTTGTTTTGAGAGAAACAGAGGGAGTACAGGTGGGGAGAGGCAGAGAGAGAGAGAGAGAGAGAGAGAGAGAGAGAGAGAGAGAAGGAATCCCAAACAGGCTCAGAGTTGTCATCACCAAGCCCGATGTGGGGCCTGAACTCACAAACATACCTGCTCCTGACCTGAGGCGAAACCAAGACTCAGGACACTCAACCAAGTGAGCCACTCAGGCTCCCGTCCGACAGAATATTTAAAACAAAGTTAAAATTGGAGAATTGTATTAATGTTTTCTCCACATCAAACTATATTAATTTAACAGTTTTTATTTTAAGTTGACAGGTTGTTCTATTCAGCTAGTTGAAGTACCTCAAGGCAGTAATAAGAGTCTGGCCTCCTTCTGCGACAAAGTAAAAAAGTGAGTCTTGCTATTTCTTTAAACTTTGAAATTTCTGTGGTGGCATAAATTTGCCTATTTTATAACATCACTAAGCTGATTAATTTTGAATATAAATTGTTAAAATTTTATAATTTTTTTAACAATAAAAAATATAAATTCATGACAAATCAGTTCATTGATTCACTTCTGGTATTGTTTTTGTTGTTTTTAGTTAAATGATTTTATTTTCTTGAAAATACAGTTAAAGTTAAGTGTTTCATAATTTCAGACTGCTCTTGCTATTTGTTGACAATTAGGTTTGCAGTGAATTAATTTTTTATTTAACGGCATAACTGACTGACTTATCTGGCTCAGTCCCAAATTAGCACAGATTTATCCTTCCTACCTGGTATATACTATTTAGAATGATGAGCGTACCCTCCTTTTAATCGCTCAATCTTACCTTGAATGAATTTCCAGAATAATGAACAAATGCATGGGCGTTTGTTCATTAGGAGATGTTACAAAAACATCACTGATCCCCTTTCTGCTTATTTAAAATGAACTTATATAGCTAGCTTCCATTTTTTAAGATCAATTTCTTATTAGCAGTTACAATTTATATAATGCCATCTCTTCTGTTGCTAGAGCTCCCAAAAGTTTTAAAAAATGTGTGCATTTACATTTTCCTTCTCTTGATTTTTATGTAATGATAGCTGTTATAATAATAATAAATATACAAATAAATAAACTTTAACTTACTTATCAGCTATAGCAGCTTCCTGCTACATGATCATTTGTGACTAAAGACTGGAATCATTTATTTAATAATTAATTTAAAGGCTATTTGAATGCCTAATAACAACTCCATGCATAAGAAAGATTCAAATGTAGAACAAACAAACAGAAAAGCAAGGTCTCAGCCCTAAAAAGCTTGTAACCCTATTGGAACAACTGAAGGGTATACAGACAAAAAACAAAACAAAACAAAACAAAAACAAAATAAAACATAGCAGCTCATATCCATGAAAATATTTAATCTTAATTAATGTCTCACTCTTGTTCACAGAAAAAAATTAAAATGACTCTTTTTTAAATTAGGATCTTTAAAGATATCAATATTGATTCTTTTAAGAATAAATTACTCACTGTCACAAACTGACAAGCATTGTCAGGAACTTGACACTTTAAATCTAAGATATGATCATTTCCACCAGCTAAGAATGAGAAATAGCTCTCTTAATATCACACGATATCACCTGGTATAAATCCATTGACAAAACACTTACTACTAGTCCTTCCCATCATTTCCTTTTTTAATATAATGTAATATTCTTAGATGAAGTCTTCTTGTGGATGTAATAGTGACTCAAAATATTTTATGTGATGGTGTGTCAGTAGCTCATGGTGCATTTTCTGAATTTCTAAATGTAATTCTTCTCAATGGTTCCTTTCAAAGTAACCATGAAAACTAAAACAATGAAATAATAATAAACCTTAGAGTAGTGAAAGGAAGATATATGTTATATTTACACACACTAATCTTGGTTTTCAATAATACTTTCTGATGTATACTCATACATAAAATGATTAACTTTATAGATGCATAATTATTTTGTATACAAACACATTATTCATCCAATAATAACATTTCTGAAGATCTACTATGTACTAGGCACTGTTGAAGGCTCTTAATTCAAAATACGACCAAACTGAGTTTGAAAGCCAGGTTTCCTAAGAGAATCATAATAAAATGGATTTATGTATCCAATTTAATCTGTTTTTGTCTTGTATTTAAATAACCATACCTAAAAACGTTATTAGCATTCTGTTATACACCCTTTAAAGAGAGTCTCTAATTTTTCGGATTTGGTTTCTTTTTTTGACATGCTTTTAAGCCACATCTTTCAAGGAATGTGTCATATTTTTGTAAAAAATACAATAAAATGGCATAGCATATATAAAGTTTGGGCCACAGCAGTCGCTCAGCAAAGTTTTACAACAGAATGGGTCGTAAATTTGCATTTTAAATTTAATTCATAAAAAACAAAAGTAGCTTAAATCATGTATGCATGGAATAGTATCCTATCATATGGAGAATGCTAAATCATGAAGCTCCTCAACCAGAAGTTGGAGTCTAGACCTTTATCCTCGGGTATAATAGAGAGAGGCCCAAATATTTATCCTGAACAATGGGTTTTCAAACTGTAGCTCTGGAACAGCGGCAGTAATGGCTTACTTGGGAAATTGTTAGTAGGGGAAATGAAGATTCATCCACAGATCTACTGAATCAGCAAGTATGAGGATGGGAGTCTGATTTTGTTTCTGATACATGCCAGCCCATGCACTTTTTTATTTATCAGCCCCCTCAAGAAGGGGATGTTTCTGTGGAAATTAACAGCATAGAGATTAAGCCATCTCAGTGAGCATGGCACTACTTTAATGGGGTATAAAGACAATGAATTCTAAGGATGTAATTCATATTGATATATTACATAGAATGTATAACAGACATTCTATATACAGAGCGTATAACTTTCTCTTCAGGAATAGCACTACAAAATATAGATGTCTGCACAATTAACAAAAAAAACCCCATAATTTCATATTCATTATCAAAGGCATTTTAAAAATCTAAGTTGCAAATAATTTTATGTTATATTCTACATGTGGGCAACAACATGAATCAATACAGATTCAGCTATAATAATATATATTGGTAATTATGATACATCACATGGGTATATATATAGTTATCTTCTATGAAATCTTTCACATGCCTTTTTACTTTTAATTCTTGCAATAAATCTTTGAAGTGGATATAAATACCCTCAATTGTACAATCAAAGGAAATGATCAAATGACTTGCCCCTGACAATAAAACTACTAAATCGAAGCGTCAGCATTCAAACTCAAGGCTTTTGGCTCTAAGGATAAACTATTTTGCAGTTCTCTGACTCATTTGAGTAATAAGGAATTGTTCAATTTGTGCAAATGACCTCTGGGCTAAATTACGTATATAAAATCCATATATCTGTGTAAAAACCAAAAATTTAGAGCCAAGAATGGTATTTACCAATGGGAAACAAGTAAGATAATTTATTTACCAAAATCCTTAAATCAAAATGAATGACTTCCAGCCTGAGAAAGTTAGCAAAAAACAAGAGGTACCCAGCTTCAAAAGTAATGTCAGAGAAGGAAGTCTTCATGATTCAGAGTCAATTTTCATATCTGATAAATGACAAAATATTTTTTAATAGCTTCAAATGAGATGCTCCTGGGGAAGTCTAAAGAACGACCTTTTATGGTTGTTTTGGCATAATTGTAATCCTTACCAATCTGGCCTAATTAATAGTACGGTACCACAAATCACCTGCTGATTGTTTCCATATTTTAAATCAATAGCAAAACTGAGCATGAAATTTCTTATAATCTTCTCCTAAGTATTTTTTCCCATATATTTTTCAGAATAAGAGAAACATATCATGCAGCTGACATTAATTCGAATTCAGGGAAGATCTGGAGCACCACTACAGCATTTCCATGTCAGCTTTTTTCTAACACTAAGTTTAATATAAACATATGTATTGATAACTCAACACAGCTACTTCATTTTAAGCCATACGGTAAGCAAATTTGTAAAATAAATATAAAAATCTACATAAAGTTGGAATAGGCTTCATAGCCTTGAGTCCACAGACTGAAAGCATTAAAAGAAATGTTATTAAATGCTAGTATTTTGCCCTGAAGTGGAGTTAAGAGGAAAATAGCTGGAAACCTTTTGTTAACATTCGTTTAGCTATTGTTTTCAAGAACTCTCTTCACATACTTCACCGCAGGACACTTTACTTTCCTCCTGTATAATACCTGATGGCAAGTGTAACAAATTTTCAGCATATTAAAAACAAAACTAAATTTCTAAAAGATTATAAAGCATTTGAGTGAATATATATGTGAAAATGACAATACATTTGACATTTGACAACTATGTCATTCAAATGTAAATAATAGGCATTGATATATAGTCTTTATTCTCAAGGTAGGAAGTATAGGAGCCTTATGCATAATGAGCAGATTCATTGACTCAGGTCTCTGGGGATGGATCCTGGAACCTGGAATCTGCATCTTATCAAACTCATCAGATGATTTTTTTTCTAGAGTTTTAGAATCTCTTTAAAGTTGTGTAATGTTTTATATATATATTATATATATAATATATAAATAATATATATATTAGATGTATTATGTAATATGTATTAAAGATAAATATATACATCTTTAGAGAAAGAGAAGGAGAGAGAGCATGAGCTGGGGAGAGAGAAAGAGGGAGCGAGAGCAAGAATCTCAAGCAGCCTCCACACTCAAAACAGAGCCCAACGTGGGGCTTGATCCCATGACCCTGGTATCATAACCTGAGCCGAAAACCAGAGTCTGACTCTCAACCAACAAAGCCATCTAGGCACCCCAAAGTTTAATATTTCACTATTATAGTCAACTATTTTGCAAAACAAGAAGTTCTTTAAACATTATTAGCTACTAAATGAATTTCTACATGTGAACTGTTTTTTCTTGACAAATAATGATACAACAAATATTTTCTTTCATCGTTATTCATATTATTATTACTTTGGGTTTTTTTCCCTAACTCTAGTCAAGATTCTGAGTTAGTGCAGATGGCTACAAACATAGCAATGTTATGTTGGAATATTTAGTTAGGACCATCTGGTTTGAAACTAACAAAAACCAACTTTTGCTTCCTTAATAAGAAAGAAAAATTCTGAAAGAATATAGGGATTTCTTTCAGAATTTAAGAGTAAGAACTCAGCAGATTCAGTAAACGCTCAGATGAACAAGCATTCCAAAATTCCTGTATGCATCTCACCTCATCTCTTCTATATAATTGCTTCTCATGTTTCCCTTGTTTTCTGCTGACTCATTTCCCTTGCTTTTCCAGAACATATGGAAAGCCAAGTTCTCAAGCTTAAATGTTATTTGGCCAGCTACCTACAGAAAATTTAAACTCTCTACTAGATCCAATTCCAAATTTCTAAAAGCAAGATTCTGATTGCCCAGCCAAAATCAGTGGTGTTGAACACTGAGCCAATCACAATCTGTATCATCTTGGCCTCAGTTGCTGGAGAAGAGGGAGTAACTGTGAACTAGGGAGACCGCTTTTCTTCTCCTAATTTACAATATTTAATTTCCAACATTTCTCTCTCTCTGCATGTTCTTTTGTTGAATTTGGCAAGTTGGAGGCCATTTCTGACTTTTATGAGAAGTTTCAGGAAAGTGGTTAGGTCATTGCGTTTAGTGTTAGAGATGTATAGTAGTCAAGAGGATGTCTGTGCTCTCAAGGATATTAAAAGTGTTTATAAGAAGGAGGAAGAAGAGGAGGAGGAAGGGGTGAAAGACAGAAGAAAAAGGAGGAAGCAGCAGAGAAGGAGAAAGGACACCTTCATGAAAACACACAGCATATGCCACTGCTGGAAGGAAAACTTCCGCCCTATCCACTGATATTTGAAGGGGGTGAGGGTGGTGGCTGTGACTGAACTGACAGATTAATAGGAGAAAAAGCAAGGTTATTTATGTATGCATGCAGGGGTTACTCAATACTGAGTAATACAGGTAAAAGTTTATATACCAACTTAATGTAAAAGCATGTATGTGTGTGTATGGTGTCAGTTAGAGCTTCAGTAGGAAAGTAGGAACCATCTAGTGGATGGGCAGTCTATCTCCTTCTGGAACTTATGGGAAATTCCCTCAGAAGGAAGTTAATGGAAGCTGTATTTTAGGGAGTCACTGCTTTAGTCAGATAATATAAGTTCAAAAAAGATTTCAAATGTCTTCACTCTGAAATAATCTCTATGTCAAAACTGTGATCCCTTCATCACTTTATGTAAGTGTTTTACTTGTAAATACTGATGTGCTCTGAAGAACAAAATAGTGTATCTGAAGAGTATTTCAAGAATGACTTCAATAAAAGGCGGTGTTGCAAGAATTTAAATAATGAAATTTAGATAAATAAAGAGGACAACATGGATAAGGCTAAGGCATTTTTATCCAAAAAGAATACAGTTTCCCCAAGAGTGAAGAAATAGAATCCTTCTAGAGAAGTAGGTGTTTTGAGCAAAGAATTCTGTTTCACAACTTCAGTTGGCAGTTCAATGAAGATGATTCCTGTGTCCTTATTTCCAAGTACAAAGTTTCTCTAGAGCATCTTTACTTTCACACTTACATGATGGATGGTCAGAAAAGTATTAGGACGCTATTTGTGACATGCAAAGTGATGGAAGTAGAAGCCAGTTTGCAAAGGTTAAATAATGACTGAGAACTGTTTGTAGAAGTTATCTACCAAGAACCTTGATAGTATTGGAAAGGTTAAAAAATACTATCTTAATGGAATGAAATGTATGTGGGGAGATTTTATTGGAAGATTAGACAGAAACAAAAATTATAAGAAAAAAAATCATCTCTACAATGGAGAATATATAGAAGAAAGGGTAGGGGTGCCTAGGTGGTCAGTTGGTTAAGCATCTGACTTTGGGTCAAGACATGAAGTGTTCACAAGTTTGAGCCCCACATCAGGCTCTGGGCTAATAGCTCAGAGCCTGAAGCCCGCTTTAGATTCTGTGTCTTCCCCTATCTGCCCCCCCCCCCCCACCTATTCTCTCTCTCTTTCTCTCTCTCTCAAAAATAAGTAAACATTAAATTTTTTAAATAAAAATGATAGGGGATTAAGTGATGGAAATGGAACTCAGGGTAGGAAAAATCAGGGATTAAGAAGTAAAATATAGTAAAAAAGCCATACTTCTATCTCACAAGATATGTAAAGAGATAGAGGATGATGTGTAAAAGACTAGATTTAATGCACAGAGTAGTTAGTTAAAGAATTTCAAGTGGATGTTAGCCTCTTCAATATGGTAGGCAGTATAGTCAACAGGTTGAGAAGGACTGCACAAAGTGGAAGAGTACAAGAAATTGGGAAAAGTAGCATATTAGCTGTCAAACTGAAGGTACAAGTATAAAATCTACGTAAAAGAGGCCGTAGTACTTGTTCACTTGTAATATGTTTGAGAAGTTTAATTCACAGACACTTAAGGGTTGACTTCAAGGAGAAAGATGATAATTTCAGGTTTAAATACGCCTAATTTGAAGTAATAATGAAACATTCGAAGAGTAACATGAAACAGTAGGAGATAATTAAACTGAAGCACAGGGGAGAAGTAATAGCAGAAATTAGACTATGGAGTCTATCATGCAGCGTGGAAAGATGTAGTGAAATAATGATTTCATGGATGCCCCCTACAGTACAGGGGATCCAGCCTGGAAATGGGGGAGCAAATTAATTAAAATGAATTGGTGTCTCTGGAGACATTTTCCTGCCATTATAGACTGGCAATGTCCTCCCCTCCTTGCCAATGCCCTTACAGTCACGGTTTTGCTGTGGCCTTATTATCTTTAGTTGCAATCATGCTACCTCAGTCATTATTTCCAAGCAACACTGTGTTGAAGAGAACTCTCTCCATGTCAAAGCATTTCCACAACCCTTAATTCTAAGATAATCTTTACTAGTTTCTCTACCCATTTCTTAGAAAATATCTTCATCTATCATAAAACCCACAATTTTAGGGGCGGCTGGTTGCCTCATCAGTTAAGCATATGACTCTTGATTTCAGCTCAGGTCATGATCTTGTGGTTTTAAGATTGAGACCCACATTGGGCTCAGCACTGAGCAGGAGACTGCTTGGGATTCTCTCTGTCTCCCTCTTGCTCTCTCTGCTCCATCCTCTCTGTCTCACAAAATAAATAAATAAGCCTATTTTTTTTTTAAAACCCACATTTTTAAATCTAATATTTTTAAATCTAATATTCTATTCTCTTTAAATCTAATATTATTCTCTCTCATCCCCACTTTTTTGTGGCAGGTTCAGCAATATCAATTGCACTACATTTTGTTAGCCAGTTTGTGTCAAAAACATTTTTCTCTAAACAAAAAGGTATGGCAGAAAAAGAAGCGACAGCAAAGTAAACAAGATGACTGCAAACTAAATACAGCTCAGATAAATACAATTGAGTGTTTGCAGTATGCTGTTCAAATTCTGATTAATGGTCATTGGTACAGTCCGTTTTCACTTTCTTCATTGATTGCAATCATGAGTTCACATTCAAGCCACGGAAACATATATATATATATATATGTTTATATATATATATATACACACACACACACAATTTTCAACTATTATCATTTATGATAATAAACGAGCCCTGTAGTATTTCATAGACAACTATTACCGTAAGTCAGTAACATGCTGGCCACTATTAAATGGCATATGTATGTAAGAGTTTAGTGGGAAGAATATGGAAAGTAAAGACAAAGGATTTGTATCCTACAGTATGCTTAGACTTTGAGCTCCAGAGGTGTAGAAAAAAAGCACATGCTCATTAAAGTTATTATAATGCTGTCCAAGATGGAAACTTGAGTGACTTCTACATGGAAAAGGAAGAACAGTAAACTGTGGAGACTTAGAATCATCCAGAGCACAAGCTTTGGAATCTGACAGATTTAGTTTGGACTCTTCGCTTACCAGTATCACTCACTATATAATGTCCTTGGCATCTCCCAAGTCTCTGTGAGCACCCAGAGTAGAATACTTTTTCTGAGAGCCATGGTATATTCAAGTTTTAATATGAGGAATACAATACCTGGCTCCGTCGATAATATGAAGACAGATTGATAAAGAAAATGCAAACAATATTTTTCAAAAGTATCTCCAAATGTAACGAGACTAATAAATGAGATGCATCTTATTTTAATTTCTCTTGATGGAGCTAGACAGTTACAATGGTTCATAATGTGTGTATCTTTTTTTGTGCTCAAAACCTTTTCCCCAGCCAATATATGAGAAGCTCTTATTAACTTATTATTTATCTTTGTTTTTAGCTAATTATCTTGTCAAGGACCTAATTGCAGAGATTCTACATTTTTGTACAAATGACCAGTTATTCCCCAAAGATCATCTTCTAAGTATATGTGGCTATGAAGAATTTTTACAGAAGTAAGTATCTTATTAAGGTAAATTTTGATCATTGTTACAACCTATGTTAAGACACACTTCATTTTTTTTCTATTAAACATACTTTATACAAACATTATACTCTTATAACCAGCATAATTAAATCAATTTTCCTTTTAATGTGAATTCAAAATTTTATGACTTATATCAACAGTCTCATTCTTAGTTTTATTTTGTATTCTGTGTATTTATGGCAACATGTTTTATATATATATATATATATTTTTTTTTTTACAAATAGTTTATTGTCAAATTAGTTTCCACATAACACTCAGTGCTCATCCCCAAAGTGCCCTCCTCCATGCCCCTCCCCCCCTCCCCCCCACATCCATCAGTCCTCAGTTTTTGTCAGCATTCAAGAGTCTCTCATGGTTTGCCTCTCTCCCTTTCCCCCACCATTTCCCCCCTTCTTCTCCCCCTTGGTCCTCCGTCAAGTTCCTCCTAATCCTCCTATATGTGCAAACATATGATATTTGTCCTTCTCTGCCTGACTT